>NC_056733.1:250849429-250859429 GCF_019279795.1 Protopterus annectens | reverse complement strand
GTGTAGATTATAAAATAACTACCTCTATTTTTTCAGTGAGATTAAGAGATATTGTGGATAATTTGATTAAAAAAGATCAAACAGGTTTTATTATTAATATATTAACATATGATAATATTAAAACAGTAATCATAATTTTAGATTTAGTGGGCGATTTAAATGAAAAAGTTGCCTTAATTAGTCTAGCTACCGAAAGTTCTTTTGATTCTGTCAACTGGATTTATTTATTTAAAACCTTAGAAATATTTGGATTTCTGGAGCAGTTTGTTGGAATATTAAAAAACATAATATGGATTCTAAAGCATATGTTAAAACCGATACCTTAAACATTACCTTAAACAAAGGTATGAAGCAAGGATGTCCTTTGCCTCCTTTATTATTTGAATTAATCATTGAGCCTTAAGCGAATAGCATAAGAGCAAATAATGGAATTGAGGGCTTTTATATAAGTAAGAACTTTCAATTTCAAATACAACTTTTTGCTGAAGATGTTTTATTAACAATAGGAAATTTAATTCAGTTAAAGAAATATATGAAGTAATTGAAGCATTTCAAAAAGTGCCACTATTGACATTTAATAATAATAAAACTGAAACTATATTAATAATTCAGCAATTGGATAATAAGTTAAGGGACAAATACAAATGCAATTGGGAAAGACAAGAATTGAAATGTTTAGGAATTAAAATTCAATTAGATATTAATATACTTATTAACAATAACTTCATAAAAATAACTGAGGATGTATTACTCCTTACTAAATTATGAAATGACTGTTTCTTTACATTTGAAGAAAGATTAGTCCTTACTAAAATGATTATACTACCAAAGATTATTTATCTGTTACACTCGACAGTATTACTTCCAAAAAAATATTAAGGTAAATGGAGAAAATATTAATACCAGTTTTATGACACCCTAAGAAACCAAAGATTGTGTATAGAAATCATATTAGGCTCTGGAAGTATGGTGGCATTCTTTTTTCTGACTTGAAATCTTTATTTTATTGCAGCAGTTTTTAATGTAGTCATACTTTGGTTAGATCCAACTTATACTACGCAATGGAAAAATATTCACGAACAGATTGTCTTAAATTCTTATATATCTATTAGTTTTGATAAACTTGAAATATTTAGTAATTCTTTTATTTGGCTATTAAAACATACTTTAGAAGGAAATGTATTTCAGAATTTGAATTTTTCATATATAAAATCGACTCTGAAATCATTTAAGAAATATATTTGTAAAACCCCATCAACTAAAAAGTGGATATTTTTTATGTTTCCCATTGCATCTACTTTAGGATTCATGGAATCTCAGAATGCCATTGAAATGAGTTTGCTAAAGAAAAATGGTTTACTGTTATGGTATGACTGTTTTGAAAAACAGCAAGTTATAACATAAGATTTATGAAAGCATATAGATTAGATACCTTTGTTAGTTGGTTAATACTTTCTGTTATGGAGAATTATAAATGTTATGAATGAAAATGAGCAAAACACTGTTCCTCAAGTATGTGAATATATGATTTATATTATTAAAGGTAAATTAACTTATAAGTCTATCGATTGCATACTGTAGGTTAATTAGAAATAATAATTTTGATATCAATTACTGGAAAATTTTAGACAGCAGCAGACTATATGATTTAATTTATGATACAAATGATATTACTGAAGTCAGTTAGTCAAATGTCATCTAGTTTATACTGGAAGATCTTTATGTGGAAATAAATACACAGATAATTTATTAGCTCTTATAAAATTTCCAGGTTTAATAAAGCAGCTTCCTTGACCTTTCTTGATTTGTTGGAGATGTAGTAAGGAGGTGAAAGCTGATTGGACACATTTATTTATGGATCGTGAAAGACTAAAAGCTTATTGGGAAGAGACAAGTATTTTTTTTTCAAAGGACTGTGGTCAGATAATTGCATCCTGTCAAGATCAACAATATTAATAAATGTTCTAGTCCCATTGAACGTAAGTCCTGTGCAACAAAAATGTTTTGGAATCATTTAGCAGTGGTCAGAAAGATTATTACAAAAATTGGAAGTCAAATTCATCCCCTTTGTTTAAAGAATTTTTAAATTTAGCCACACAGTTATGTAAAATTGAGAAAGAAGTGATAAGTTTAACATCTGTAAATAATATTTAGATACCTAATTACTGGGATACCGTTAAAATGTTATTGAAATACCAAGAAAATTGATCTATTGATGGAATTATATCATGCTAATGGTTTAATATGATATTAGTATTGTGTGGTAGTGTATGCATTGAGTTATCTTCCTTTATTTGTTCATATTGTATATATGTTAAATCAATATTTTTTAAAGGAGATGGAGTCACCACTCAAAAGATTCTTCAGCTCTGGAGTAGACCTTCCTTCCATAGTAACCAGATAGATCTCTGAAACTCTTTAAATTTTACTTGGATGAATTAATGGATGAAAAATCACAAATATAGCTCTAGGCTGGCCCTTCTATCCTTTATGGAAAGGGGTAATGCAATGGGTACTACTTTGCCTAGGCTACAAATGATCCAGTCACATCAACTACATAGCAATAACTTATGAACGTGTGAAGAGATTATCATGCAGAAGATAATTTTTGATGCTCAGAAAAACATCAGTAAGCATCCAAATGACTGTAATAGTGCTTCAGCCAGAGGTAAAGCCATGTTGGTATTGTGATAAAAAAATACTCATATTAGGGAACGCTAACATTTATTTATGAATCATTTTTCTGCGGTTGTGGAGAAAAAAGTAACAACAGATATGTGCTGGAAATCCAAAAGAGCGAAGGAGTGGGTTTAGGAAACAGGGGTGACCCAGGCTTTTTTTCACAATTATGAGCATGAGCTGTGACAAAGGTAGAGATTACTGACATCTGAGTAATTTGTACAAGAAATTGGCGCACAGTTTTATAATCCATGGAGAAAAGCAATCACTGTCTGGACTCCAATGTTTGGGTATTTGTTAAGAAGTTTATGAGTCTGATGTACAAAGACCTTCTTCCAATAAAAAGGAGGAATGAGAGATGCTAAACAACTGTGAACTTAAAAGTGGTTAGAAGATTTGTGGTCTGAAAGTGTAGAAACTGAGGTAGATTAGAAAATCCAGCTTTGAAGTTTTCAGCATTTATAACTTTTCAAAACTGAAAGAGGCTAGGAGATGGGGAGGTTGACACCTAGCTTTCAGGCTGATTATGTCTCTCCCAGAATTTTCTGAGATTATGCACAATCTTTCCCTAGATTATGATGTAGTGAGATCAAGACTTATATCTTTAAGCACCTTGCATGTTTGCCATGTTTTATCCCTAGCCTTTATTAAGTGACAAAGATCCTTTGCCATCTACTTTTTCCTTTCTGCCCTTTTTTCTTTGGTTGCAACAACAAGTATTTATCTTGAAATTCTAACAAGGGTTTAGAAGGTAGTTTATTTCCCTCATTAGGTGATTGCAACAGAAAGTTGTGGTCCAGTCCGTTTTATGAAGTTCAGACATTACCGCATAAACGAGATCTTTTTACTGAAAAGATTGTCATGGATACTGGAATACTTTTACAAGACCAAAGAAGGTAACAGAACTGTGGATCCTAATATTAGGTAGAAGTACTTGAAAATTCTTTATCATAGCAAGGTTGTTGGTAATAGATAGCTCTAAAATAGAATGATTGCACAGAATATATGGTCTGGTTGGTACATTCTCTACTTAAGCTAATTTATGCCAGCTAATATTCAAGCAAATGAATACTGAGGTCTAAACCTCAGTATTTAGTTCTTGTACAGAACAAGTTAGATAAGTTCCTTCAAAAGAAGTCCAAACTCTAACAGTAACTGTTATGAAAGTAGATGGTAATATCATGCAGTTTTTTTATTATTTAAATTTTTATTTTTGGAGCTTGACTTGCTTCACTGCTTCTTCCTAACAGCTATCCCCAGTGCCCCATGTCCATTGCTGGATCTACTGGCCACTCTTATTCCCGCACTATGACTGGTGACATGACTGGGGCCAGTGTGGAACCTAAGGGCATCCTGAGGGTGACAGTACTGTTTTCCTTTGGCTGGAGGAGGTTTCTCTTCATAGCCTACCCCAGTTACCCGCCCCCATGGCTATGTGGTTATGTTCCAAAGGAATGCATGTAATGGGAACATGCTGCATCTCACTCTGCCTCTACAGTAGCTCAGCCATATCTGTACCCTAATGTCTTCTTTGGACTACACCCTCCCAACAACATTCCCACCCTTTACCAGGGATAATCATGGGGAATGTGTACTTGAACATCTTTCCTCCTGGGATGGTCATGCCCTATGCCTTCCCTTCCAGCTCTTCAAGTGCATGAGCAACTTATCAAACTCCAGTCACTTGGGCTGGAGTCAAGTATTTATTCCTCTATACCAGTACACTGGCTTTGTAGTTTATGGTATTATTAATGTCAGAAACTCAGAAAGGAGACAGAACCATATTAATTTGTTTAGGATAAAACTGCAGTTTGTAAATAGGTAACGTGTTTATTTTTTATATAAAGTAAGGAGTCCCTCAATTTCTGATCCAAGGATAATTTTGCATTTTGGACTTGAAACCTCTCATCTGGTTCAGTAAAAATGTGAATTTAAGTATGATTCAACTGTCTGTATTAGTTATCAGGTCCAGATTGTGCTGCAGTAGCAATTTCTGAAAGTCATAATTGTACCAATTACATATGCTCTTGATGTTTATAAGACCAGTTTTAAGAACATGCAGTTTGATTGCAAAAGGGATGGTGGTACTGTGGGTCCAGGGTTAAATTCAATGTACTGTGTATTCTAACAATCATCATCACGTGGACCAAGTATAGTATGCTAGATTTCTTTGAAGGTATGCGGTGCACCAAAGTGCAGTAATTGTAACTGGTCATAGGAGACTGTACATGGTGTGATCATTGTGTAAAGAAGACAGAAAATGTGCTACTATACTTTACTTGTAAGATTATAGCAGAAATAATTAAACAAAAGAGTATATACAAGCCACACACAGAACACACATCAGTAAAGTCTGCCTTCCATGGGACAGACTTCCAGGTGCCATTTATGTCATATGTGTAACTGTGTTAGTGCACATGTCTACAGCAACAATCATGGTTAACACTCATTAAGTGTGTAATTGGTGTGTGACTGAATGAAAAAATCAAGGCTCTCTGTGCCAAAAACCTCAGGGGCAACCATGATGCCATGTTTTGCACTCCAGCACTTTGCAGAATGTGTTTGAGATGGGCACAATAGCAAACTGTCACCTTGTGGATCATGCAAGCTATCCACTGGTGTCAGGGTTCTCTATTCCTGTTACAGGGACAAGAATACCAGCAGATGATTTCTATACCACCATCTACCCACAGAGGTAGAAACATCCCTAAGTGCATCTTCACATACCTTAAAATGCAATTTCATTGAATGGAGGATTTTAGAGCATTACTGGAATGCTGACCAGACAAAGCACATGGCACCTTCATGGCATGCTGCATTTTGCATAGTCTGACACTGGAGATGATAAAGCTCAGACCTGCAGCAGCAACACCATCACAATATAGAAACAACCAATAGTAATATAAAATTGTCCTGCCATCACCAAGACAGACAACACAATGCAACAGAGAAACTCAAGCACAGCAGATCGCTGGGTGGGGCAAGCCTAGAATGAAAAAAGGCATGAGAGTATGTATGTAAAATATGAATTACAGAACATAGATCACTGTAGGTGTCTGTAGGACATTGTGCATGTCAAAATGGAAGAGCTGTGATTGTCATATCCCAAGTAGAGAAACAGGTGGCTAGTGCGACCTATATCAGATACATAACAGGCCAGTATATAACTACACAGTGACCTTAACCCATGTAAAACCGTAACTATGCCCTGGATAAATCTAATCCATACAGCCAGCTGAATTATCTCCACTTCACATCTATGGCTATAACCACAAGGTGCCACAACTGTTCTGAGAAGGATGACATGCATTGATCATGCTGAGGACTGTCTGCAGGGGTCATAGCCACAGCAGCAGAGTGCATGACATAAGAAGAAGGAGACCCAACAGCAGATGCATACATGAGAGATTTTAGTGATGTTGCCCTGGGAGTCTGTTATTGATGCTGACTGACATAGCAGCTTTTGCCAATCCCTTTGATGCTAGTGTGAAGGTTTGTGTGTGGGCCCCAGGCATGCTGGTGTACAACAGAGTATTGCAAAATGACTCCTTTTACCACTCAGTGACATCAAGCACTCCATAGCCAGTCAGCAACACTAAAGCACACAGTGGTTGCTGCAGACTTGTCATGACTGTGCTCACAGATGTGTTATAAGTCCTGTAGGAAGCAGCAAAATGCTGCAAACCACAGGTACTTGGGACTGGATTATCCATGTGCTCTAAGGACACAGTTGTGCCAAATTTTCCCACATCTGAAACAGAAACAGACTCTCTAATGGACAATCAGAATAAAACATAACACAAAAAATACTTGTCACGGCTCTTAATTGATAACTTACCTGCAGAGTGACAGATGACTGTAATTCTCCTTTCTTAACAACACTTTATGATGTGGCCACAGATACACTAAATCATGCATCCATGAATCTACTGAAACATGTCAGTGGGTGTCCTAAGAAAGCTATATATCCATTCACATGCATAGCACCCACAAATGTAGCTGGTAATGTGCATCAACGTAGATGTCTCCCTGAACCTTGACATGGGTATATTTGACATCAGGATGATTAGGATCTCTGTCAAGGTGACTGAACCAGATGGTCCTGTCTTGCCACTCTCCTTCAAGTGTATGCTTTTTTTCATTTTGCCCTTTCCTTTATGCCATTAACATGTCAGCAGCATTCAGTACTAAGGCACTATGTACCATGACGTTAAAATCTGCTTCATTGGAGGAGCAATTTTCACAGGGACCCTGATTACCACTATGGTTCATAAGATGTGCACCATCAGTGAGCTGTTTATTTATGAAAATGTGATTCTTTTTCTCTGAATAATTGCATTTTTTTCTTCTGGACATGCTGAGTGTAGAACATTCATTATCATTATAGCACTTCATCTGCAAATGTAAATAATTTATAAGATAGCGTGTGCACAACAAATCAGCAATATTCAGAGAATAACAATCCCACAGCATATGTACTATTCTATTGTTTTTCCCATAAAGACAATCAAGCAGGTTTCATTTTGTGTACAACTATAATGACACAAATACCTTGCTATACTATGTGAACACTGCACAATTAAATGGCGTAGCAATTGCCCTCACTCCTGCATCCAGTAGTGCACTGAGACACATATATATGTGAGTTATGAAATGAAAATCACATGCAGGAGCTACTTCCAGTGAAATATAGTGTGCACCATGTGAACATTTGTCAGTGCAATTACAAATGGCACAATATTCTGGAGCAGCACCCCAAAATATATGGCACAGAATATACTGGGGCCAGAAAGCAAACTGTGTGGGTGTAGCAGTCCTGCTGTATACAATTATGGGCCAGCGATGATGGCACATGTACTACATGAGAGACAGGTAGCATTTCAGTGGCTTCAGACCACACATGCATCACAAAGGCTTCATGACAGAAGTTCTAAACACGAGTGACTGACGTTTACAAATGAGATCCCTAAATATTGAACTTATATTCATTGCTTTACTCTTAAAGCATTTTTTTTTGCAGTGGGACTTTAATGTTTGTACCCTCAAACATGAAAGAATGTGCTACATACACACACATATTGCTAACCTTGTAAGAGCTGTCTCTAAGAAAAGTGAATTCACTGAGTAACTGCAGTCTAGGTCTTTAAACATGTCAAGGAAATATCACATTTGTGATCATACATTAGAGTGGCAGTCACAAATAACTCATAGTTAAGTCTGGTACCCCCTTACATGTGCTTGTCCACCAAGCACAATATTTACTCTTCCTCACAGGAATTTTAGGAAAATTCAAGTCAGTGGGGTCTTGTGACCATTACACCTTGCAGATACCCACTTGTAGACTGTACCTCCCCTCTCAAGGAGGGCTAAGCCATTCATAATAAATTTATGAATAACCTTTTAATCATCCATGTTCTATTTGAGGGAAGATAATGTATCACAGTGCTTGATCTGTAGAGGCAGTTTCTTTCATTTGTAGGGGCGATGGTGGGTAATGAACCTGCCTCTCCATCAAGTTTTGCTAATCTTCTGATAAAGATTCAGATCCCTAGTTCTGGCTTTAGTGAGAATGTTTGACTTGTATAGGTGCAAGAGATCCAAGACCACTTGGTCCCTAATGGCAGTGGTAAATCACAAAGGATTACAATCAATTAATAATATCAGATATTAGACTTTCATACTTTTTGTTCAGAAAATGTATGCAGGTGTGCAAAACCTGTTGCTCTTTTTAACTTCTTAAGTAATTAGACTAATATTTAATATATGTTCCTGATTTTAGGCCTTTGATCCCCTACTTCATGCATTACTGTTTTTGGCTTTATTCTGATCTTTCACAAAAGTCAAACATTGTGGTACTCAAATAATTGGTTGATCACTGCCACCATCTTAAAATAAATAAATAAAAACATTTACCTCATTACCAGTGGAAACTCTTCAGTTTTTCTCTACCACGATGCCTACATTTGAACATTTCAAAGTTTTTGCTCTCTCCTCCCTATACAGCAGAAAACTCAGAATGTTCAAGTATTATGAGACTTGAACTGCTGCACCCCCCCCCTCAGGGTGCCTACCATGCTGTGGACATTGTTTTAAATGAGGCACCTTGGGGAATTTATACATTTATATATTTTAGGGCAAAAAAATACCACGTCATTGTTTTTAAAAAATAAATAAATACATGTGTAAGAGTGATCCTAGAAGAACAACACGCTAGATGGCTGCCTAGATGGGCTATGTATACAAAACAGCTCTGAAACCAGTGATCCTTTTAATTAAAGACCTTCTAATTGTTTAAAACTGGGATACATCCCAAAAGGGGTATTGTATTCAAAAATTGACCTAATCATTGCTGAGTATAAGGGGACAATAATCTCTTTAGATTTGAATGATATTCCTTTGGCAATTATATGTGTTAAGCACATAGTGATCAAAGGGGAAGGAATTACTGACCAAAAATTCCAAGGTCCCTGACAATATTCTCATTTAGAAGTGGGGCATTATCCATGCTGCATTCTTGGACAAAGGGTTGTCTATTAAATGTGACAATATTTCACTTTTTATTATTTAGTTTAAGTCTACAACACCTGATATGTATGAATGCAAGTTCTTGATGAAGAGACTGGGCATCAGAGGAAAACTTAATAATGACACCCAGTCTGTAGCCATCTACAAATTTAGTATGTCAGAGCTCTTGGGTCTTGGTTTGGAGATCAGAGGGGTAAATAATAAATAAAAGATGTTCCAGCACTGAGACCCTGTGGTTCACAACTGTTTACCTTCATACTCTCTGATGCTACGCCTGCCACCTGCACCATGTTGGTTTTGATTTTTAACCAGTTTGCTATCCGTTTTATCACATAGGGATTTATTTGTAATTTGTTAAGTGTGCTAACTATACTAGCATGAGAAATAGTGTCAAATGCTTTGGATAGACCAAGGTATGCTGTGTGGACAGCGTGACTGATGTCATCAGTTTATATTACCCTTTTGAAGAAATTCACCAGGTTCATCATACAGGATCTGCTCATCACAAATCTGAAGTGCTGCAGCTCTAGCCTGATGAGATTTTTAATGTCAAGGTTTATCAGTTCAGTTATAATATGTTCTGTGGCCTTGCATCATCAGGTTGATGAGCTTATAATTACAGGGGTCTGTGTTAGGTCGCCATTAAAGAGTGGTATCACCACTGCTATGTGTCATACTTCAGGAACAAAACATGTTGAGACATGCAGTTAAAATAGCTTAAAGTGTGGCTCTGCCTGATTATGTTTGGTAATGTTTATTAACAGTCTGGTATTTTATCAGGTCCCATGGAGGCAGT
>NC_056733.1:250649429-250844429 GCF_019279795.1 Protopterus annectens | reverse complement strand
AAAAGCTAATCAGCCTTGGGATAAATAAAGGGCTGTGCAACTGGATCCTTGATTTCTTGACTGGAAGACAACAAAGGACCTGTGGTGGTAACACTTCAGGGAGTATAACAATCAACACCGGAGTACCCCAGCGTTGTGTGCTGAGTCCTCTACTGTTCACAGTCCTTACCCATGACTGCTCTATGAAAGCTAGCAACAATCACAACATCAAATTCTCAGATGACACCACAGTGGTGGGACTCATAAGTGGTGATGAAGAGAGTGTGTATAGGCATGAGGTCAACTCCCTGTTTGAATGGTATAGTAACAACAATTTGGACCTGAACATCAATTAAACAAAAGAAATCATTATTGGCTTCAGAAAAAGCTCTACCATGGATCTGCCTCTCAAGCTCAGTGGTGAAGAAGTGGAGAGAGTCCAAACTACAAAGTTCCTGGGGGTAAATATATCAGAGGATCTTTCTTGGAGTACAAACACAGGCCAGTTAATTAAAAAAGCCCACCAGTGACTACACTTCCTAAGAAGGCTTAGAAAAGCAAAGCTTTCTGTGAATGCTCTAAATACCTTGTACAAAGGAGTCATCGAGAGCATTATCATCAGCAACTGCACTGTATGGTTCGGTAACAGCACAATGGCCGAAAGGAGGAAGCTGCAAAGAATAATTAGAACAGTAAAAAAGATTGTGGGCACTAGTCTTCCTACCTTACAGGAGCTCTTTGAAATGAGATGTAAAAAGAGGTCCCGAAAAAAATACTGAGTGACACTTCTCATCCAGTGTATGGTTGGTTCACTAAACTTTCTTCTGGTCGAAGGTTCCAGAGTATCCTGTACAGGACCTCCAGATTCATGAAGTTTTTATCCAACTGCAATAAGACTCATTAATGCAGACGTAAATCTGGCTGTATCAAAACTATAAGAGATTGTTATTTTCTTATTTTCCTTTTTTTTCATACAGTAATTCTATTTATTTATTGCACACTAAAATGAATATATTCTCATTCAAGTGCATTCCAATCACTTCCTTATGTGCAATATCACCCAATCTCACATCTGTGCATAGTGTACTTTTCTTTTCATGAGTTAATCATTTAGTAGTCAGTGTTGTCCAATGTATATAAATAGTGTACAAGCATTTGCGTTAGCTACCTAGATAATTACTTTTGTACTATAGTTATTGTTTATTCTTTAATACCTATCATGTCTGTCTTTTTGTGTTTGTTTTCTCCTGTAAAAAAGCTGACACTCGAATTTTCAATTAGCTAAATGACAATAAATTTTTTTTAAATCTTTGAATCTAGATGACTGCCTATCATTTCTGTAGTATAATTTTAGATATTAAAAATTAAACAGAAGGGAATGCTTGACATGACAAATAGGCCTATAAGCTTATAAAAATAATTGCCCAAACAACAGCTGCAGATTTAGTTTTGTGCTAGATTATTTTTAATGTTTTCTTGAAATGGGTTTTCAATAACATCTATTGGAATTTTAAAGGTATTTTGTTCTTGGCTTTTGGCATTAATCTGATAAATGTACATGCAGCAAGCAATTATTTGTTATCAGTATCTGTACATACATCTGTATATATATAAAATGATGGAATGTGCTGTCCTTAGCTGGGATGCACACGAGTATTTGTCAGTTTATTTGTTTTAAGTCATCGCATTGATTGGTTAGTGTTATAGTCTCAGAAGCATATTCGGCAGTTCAGCTGCAGGCTGCCTACGTATGGAGGATTCAGTAGTATGTAGGTTAGAAAGAGTGTCTGCTGTATTACATTACAGTTCCTTACGTTTCCTTGCTGGCAGAAGGAGGCAAATAAGCATATGAAGCCTGCCCTTTAATTGTATTTCACACTGTGCCGCACACCTATCCCTATCTTCCCCCTTAATGTTCTCATGCTGTCTTGAATTCTCCTTTAGATTCCCTTCCCACCCATTTTGGTACTCCATTACTTGGGTCTGTAATCCCTCTGGACTTTCAGAGATTCAGGATATAGTTACTCCCTACAGTCTGCTGCCTTTGCCCCATCATTCCCTCTCTGTCCGTGTTCAGAATGACCCTACACATCTCTGTCATGTGACCTGATGTACAAACATCATGTCCCCTGTCCTTTTTTTTCTCAGATGACAAGAGATGTAACTCCTCCAGGATCTGGTCTGTCAGGAAAATCCACGTACTTGACACTGTTTAGTTATAGTTGATCATCTTCATTAGGAAACTTAGAGTCACATCCAGTATTCATGTCATTGTGATGAGGTTTAGTAATAAATGATGTCTTGTTTGATGGTGTTTTCTACACTGGATATGTTTCCAAAACCTTTTAGCATTTCTATTCTGTGGGCACTCATGCAGTCCTTGGTATATCAGTCTTTATTGCGTTGAAAGCTCTTCAACAAAACTGTTTGAATCAGATTGAATTAATTTTTTTTTTGTGCATTTTGGTACATTTGTCTCTGTCAGTCTGTGAAAAGGTCATTCTTTTTTCTGTAAAAAGTTCATTCTTACTACAGTCATGTCTGTCTGCTCCTTATTATTCCTTAGTCTCTCCTAGGCCAGCTGTCATGGTTCTGTAGGTAGGTATGCTTAAACAGTAACCCTGGCAGGGGTGACAGTCACCTGTTATAAGATGGAGTGACCTATAACCCCTCAGCACAGTGTAGAGTTGTTGCTTCCAAGGTATCCATTTGTCTCTTGCTTTCCTAATGGATTTAGTAATGTTGTATATAAAGTTGTCAACAAGGCCATAGGATTATGGCCACAAAGGGGATGCCTTCCAGTGTTGCATGCCCATACTTTGATATTAACATTTAAATGCTGATGGTTAAAAGGTGGGTTATTCTTGGATCATATAATTTAGGGAAAGGCAAAGAATGAATTTACTTTGTCTATAACAGGGAAGAAATATAGTGACTGATGTGGTTGACATATCTTCTGTTATTAAGACCTGCCATAATCATCTCTGTTGACAGTAAGATACTTGTTGTCTGTTGTCATGTACTGGTCTGTAAGTGTCAGTTCTAAGATAAATCCAGGCCTCCTTGGATAATTCAGACATTTGTATAGGGACTGCCTTGTCATAATGCATGTTGGCTTAACACAGTAAACAGTTTTTGGATTCATAGGTTATAATCTATGAAGAAGCCTAGCCTTACATTTCCATGGTAGTTTTTAGCCCTTATATTTTGTCTATGAATACCCCAGAGGCAGTTAAAACAAGGTAATATTGAGACAGCTACTTGCTGCCCTTATCAATAAGGTACATGGGTGCTAAACCTGCAGTGAATTTCTGATTTACATTTGAAAAGAGTAAAAGAAGCACTTTGCTTTATGTGGAGTAGAAAATGGTCCCACAGAAGAAGTGCTTTTTGTGATACATACCAATCCCTGCAACACATTCTCTTTATGCTGTAAAACAGAGTGGGTGCTCACCCCACCATTGAATTTGAGAATGCGTAATAGGTCTGACAGGACAGGATCTGTTGAAACTTTATACATGAGTCAGACATAACCTCTTAGTAGATTGTGTGATACAAAGAAGAGGGACAAAGCCTTGAGATGGTCTACAATTTTTTTCTGATTTATTCCATTGAGTTTTTAGGGAGAAAGCACTGTGGTTGTTCCAGTTGTGACAATGTTTGGAGAGGTACATACTGAATGTGGCATTATAAACATGAAACCAAGAACCAACAGAAAACTTGACAGAAATCCAAAAAAAAAACGCTGACAGTTTTGTACTCAAAAACCTTTATTTGGGAAACCACAACAGTTAAGCGCTTTCGTCAGCACCCACAGGCTGACTTCATCAGAACTGAAATAAAACAAAAACATATCTAATTTATAGCATAAAAGCATCACCTGATTCATTTAAACAATAAAGTAAATCGTTCTATATGCTTAAAGTGCCAAGTGCAATAAAAAATGCCATAGCCATAAAAAACAACATAGTATATAAACACAAACAACTCTACACCTTAAAAATAACTTGATATAAAATTAGCAGTAGGTAATAAAATAGGAAATTAATATATTAAAAATTGAACAACTTTAAATTTCATATGCTCACAATTTAACTAGCCTACTTAACTTACTTACTTTACTGTCTAGGTTTCTGTACCATCCAGTAGTACTGGCCCCACCACTGCTTTGTGCACCTTACTTTTCAGTTTCTTTGACATTCTTCTGGCATAGACTACACCTGAGGCTCTGTGCTAGTTGGCTGCAGCCCCTGTGATCCTAGCTTTGACCTCTTCATTCAGACTTCCCTTCTCCTCAACCACCCCTCCCAGATACTTAAAGTTGTTTAACTGTTCCAGTATCTTCCCTTCTATCTCTGTTCTCAGCTTTGTCTGATTTCCCCAGTTTGCTGCCATTACCAACATCTTATCTATACTTAGTTTCATCCCATGTGGCTTCGGTTTTGCATTCCATTTCATAGGTTCATAAGTTCATAGGTAGGTTCTAGGCTATCTGCCCGAGGGCATATATAAGCCTAGCCAGAGTGTTTCGGCTTTTGCCACCCCATTGATTAATTAACTGAGCCTCTGTCAAGCAGAGCCAATGAAGTGATCCCAGGGGTGTATTTTCTGTTACCCTATCCTTTGCTGAAGTTCTTGCTCAGAGTCTGCCTGTAATGCCACATCTTCTGCATATAGCAAATTTGCCTCCGATTCCCTGTTCTTTGCTATTGCAACTCCTTTCTTAGCTTCTTTGTTAGCCAACCAGAACTTCTTCCTAGTCTGGTAGGTCTTTTCTATCTCCCAATTTTTTCTGCAGTTCTTCTTTCTTTTGATGACTTCCTGGACTTCTGCATTCCAACACCAGCTTTCCTTATGTACCTTATTTCCATACCTGGCTTGGCCATATATCTGTTCTGCAGTCCTCACGCATGCTGTTTTGAAGTGATGCCATTCTTCTTCAACTCCACCTATTTGCTCCTTGTCTTGGGGTGCTAGAGTCCTGAGTAATTCCTTGAACTCCTGTGCTTTCCCTCCAGTCAACTTCCAGATCTTCAGCCTGATCTCTGTTGACCTCAGAGCCTTCTCTGTCCACTGTTTGCAGCTGAATGTGACAACCAGTGGTTTATACTGTGGGCTGACTGTTTCGTTGGGCATTACTTTGTAATCATTGCTTCTACCCCAGTGCCCTTTCCTTACTAGGGGGAAGTCTACCTGAGTTGCATGTTGGCCACTCTTGTATGTGATCTTGTGACTGTCTCTGTTTCTGAACCAAGTGTTGGCTACTATCAAGCCATTTGCCAGACAGAAATCTAGAATGGCCTTTCCTTTTTTATTTCTGTTGCCCCACTCATGTGGACCCAGGAAGTCCTTATATCCTGTTCTGTTTGTCACAATATGTGCATTCAAGTCCCCTATTATCAGCCTCAATTCATGTTGTCCTGCTTTATCGAGTAGATCTTGTAACTGCTCTTTGAATGCACACTTTTCTTCACTATCACAACCCTGTCATGGGGCATAGGCTGAGATTATGAATACTGCCCTATCATTACACTGGAGTCTGATTGCCATGAGTCTGTCACTAATTCTTCTGATATCTATCATTGCCTTCTGAAGCCTCGCTCTCACCACAATTCCCACACCATTTTCAGCCTGTCCTCCTCCTGACTATTAAACTCTGGATCCCAATCCAAGTGGCTTCACTGCACTGTCCTTCCATCTTGTATCTTGGATACATAGAATGTCCAGCCTCCTTTGTATCATCATGTTATTCACTTCCAAGCTGCATCCTGTCAGTGAACCTACATTAAGTGTAGCAATTCTCAGTTCATATTTGTCAAGTTGATTGGTTTTATGTCCAGATTTTGCTCAGCAGAGCTATCCAAGGTAACCCAGGCTGGGCAACTAGACACCAGCTGGCCAGTAGCTTATTGACCCAGGGCTGCTAGGTTTTATGGTGGGCACACACTGGCCAATAGTGACATATACACCCCTCCTACCATTAGCATAGATCCCTGACTTAGGTTGTAGTAGGTCGGTCCTCAACACACTTATCATCAGCAAATACCCATGCCCATTTTGGTGACATTAGTCAACATCATCAAATCACCTAGAGCCATACTGTACACCATTGAGTGGCTAGCCCTACCATGGTGTGCAGTCTGTGATCTGTGTTCTCCTATCTAGATGCCCAAAGTGGTTGGTCTGTACAACCCTTCCCCCCATAAGGCACCGTGTAGAGTCTGTGCTGTTGCACACAGCTCCATTCATTGGTGAGTTTCAGATGGAAACACTCAGCATGCTTTTCAGAGGTGGGAGGAACACCACAAAGACAAAGAACAAGCAAACTCCAAACAAGCATTGGCTGAAGGTCAGAACTGAACCTTGAACCTTGTGCACGGGAGAAGAAGAACTTAACCATTATGCCATGAGCAGGTGAGAGGTTGGCATAATGGTTAAGGTATTTACTTTACAGACAAAAGGTGTAGGGTTTGATTCTCACATAGGGTAACTGGCTAGGCTTATAATGGCTAACAAGGACAATTAGCCTAGTACTAATCTATAATATATACAATATATACAAGAGTATAGTAATTCCCTTTAAAAAAATCTATGAACCTATGAAGCATTATGCCAACTGGTAAAGAAGGCTTTGTGGTTATCCTTTGTCAGGGTGGTTATTTTTCCTCCTTTGTGGTTATCCTTTGCCAAGGTGGCTATTTTCCCTCCTATCTGGCTTTGGTTGATTGGATTAGGGCCCAGAGGTCCTTACTATGTTTAACAAGAACACTATTGGCATCTTGAAAGTTACATTTTTTTGCGTGCAATTAATTTTTCTTTTATTATAGAGCCTGTTTTTTATTGGAGTGTCACCACAGGAATTTATTTTTAAATTTTACTTTGTATTTGCTTCTGAGGTAGACAGATTCATCTATGAAACATAGAATTTGTGGTAAAAGGTTCCACATTAGTAGTGGGGTCATCAAGACGGAAGAGGGTTTTGAATTCATCCAGGTCATCACACAATTTTAGTAGATTATCCTTGACACAATCTCTGAATACCAAAGTATTGGAAGATCCTTCCAGCTTCAGTTTTAAGGTGAATGTGATTGATTTTTGGTCTGATTTGATCAGGGAGGAAGTTACAATTGATGGAGAGCAAAGCTGTTCTGTATTGGTAGGGACCATATCCAGGGTTTTATCACTCCTGGTTGGGGTGCAGACTAACTGGTCCAGAAAGCTGCTCTAATGAAGTCCAAACATTTCTGGGCATGCTTGTTTGAAGATGTTTAAATCTCCCATTTAATGGAGAGCTAGTTGATATCTACTAGGAGAAGAGTATTTGGCTTTGTGCATAGGTGTGGGCTGAGGGGGACATAAAGAGGGGGGGGGTCCTCTAGTTAGCTATGATATGATATGATAAGGGAGTTTGCTAATAGTAAGTTGGACAAGGCGGAGTTCCAGGTCATTATCTTGTCTAATGAGTCTGGAGGTGAATTTTTTTAAGAATATGGAGACATCGCTGTCTTTAGTGTCTTCATGTAATGCAGTGGCCCTTAATGAAAGACAGGCATTAAACCCTGCACTGGCAAAGTGCTTTCACTAGTCTTGAACCAGGTCTCTGAGATTATGCATAAATCAATGTTTTCCAGGATAAGCAGTGCTTGCAGGGAGTGAAGTTTTTTTGTTAAGGCTCCTAACATTGAGCAACGATACCTTTATGTTAGCCAGAGTCTGTTTTGTTATGGTGGAGATTTTGGCAGACTAATGTTGTCTAAAAAAGGTGCTATGGGGATGGTCAAAGATTTAGCCGATGTTCGAAAGCATTGAGAGGAGAGGTGCAGGTCATCATTGGCAAAGCGGTTAGGCTTGTCTACCATCCCCTCCTAGGATAATGCCTATGCATTTTCACTGGAGGCTGTTTGGCATGATTAAGCCTCCTCTTTTTATTAAGCTTTTGCCACTGTCAGACGTGATTGTACATGTTATAACAAAGTATACCTCCTTACTGTCTTTTAATCTGCATCACATGACTTTATCTTACACCACAAATTACTGATATCAAAACCTATGGCTTTCTATAATACTGAGTCTTTTTCTATTTCACAGTCTATTTCACTTGGGGTTAAATTCCTGGGCACTACATACCTTGCTATCATATTTACATATTCACTTCCTCCTTTTCTGGGTTATATGAATGATGCCTCAACAGGTAGTTTGTTATGTTTTATCCATCCTTGAATATGTAATGAGGTAGCCCCAGTGATCCTCTCTCTTTACTAATAGGGGCAGTCAGATTTTTTTCTGTTATTGAAAATATTTTCCAGTTGTTTGCTGTCAGTTACTAAACCAACATCCCAGAATGCAGTTCAGAATCCTCACAACTGCTAATGATTACATCACATATGATGATAAAATGAGGCATGCTCTTTAAGTGCATTCAGTCTTCAATGGCTACTCCATTCCCATCTTTCTCCTTTCCCTTCCCTCTTGAATGTTTCTGTGGATTTGCTTTTCACCACTTGTTCCCATAACCCACACAGAACTACGTTCATGTATCCAGGTTGCAGTTGGACCCTGCAATCTGCTCTCTGTGCCCTCTTCTCCCTTCTCAGTCTTTCCTATTCAGAAGACCACCTTCACATCTCCATGACATGATTATATGCATTATGCCTCTCAGTTTCTTTGCTCAGGCAAAGCCAAAAATAATTGGGAACACAAAGGCCCTAAATCAGTGACAATTTTTAAATATTACTCTAATTCACTTAAAAAATGTATAGAACAATAGCTTATGCATCAACATGCATTTTGTGAACAATAATTATGCAAGTCTAAAAGCTGGCATTATTAACAGACTGTAATATCTGGTGATTTACCAGAAAATCAAAAATTATACGAGACACAGGTCAAAAATATGAGACCAAATCAGGGACACTTTGTAAAATCAGGGACAGTTGAGAGGTATATTGTGCACCCTTACCATGTCCTCCATGTCTTATTTGGTCTCTGAAAAAGTTCAACTCCTCCCATGTCTGATTAAATCCTTTCCCCTACATCCCATGCAGTCTTCAGGTGGCTTTTCTCTTGATTTGCTCCAGTGACATGATGGCTCCATCTAGGTAGCACCACCAGAACTCTACAAGGTACTCAAGGTATAGACTCACCAGGGCACCGTACAGTAGGAACATTATCTCTTTTGGGTTTGGAGTCTCTGTCTCTCTCTCTCCCTGGTGTGCACCACAGCATTCTGTTTGTTGTTTCCATGGGCCTTTCACACTGTTTCTGCTCAAGCAGTGCAGGTGTGTTGGGCACTCCCAGACCCTTCCTGCTCTTTTAGAATCAGGTTCACTGCTCAAATCGATATTTAAGGGCTAGTGTGAGCTAGAAGCAGGACTCTGCATTTATCTGCATTCAATCTAAAATGTCATCCTTTTGTTCACTTGGTTAGCCTTTCCAGTTGCCTTCTTAGACTTGTCCTCCCATCTTCTACTGCTGTATCTAACTTTGTGTCATCATAGAAGACAAAGAGTTTGTTCCCTGTTCCTTCAGATGCATCTAAAGCATGTATGATGAATAGTATTAGCCCCATAAGCAACCCCAGGGTACTCCACTAATCACATTCACCACAACTGTCTACCTCATATCCTTCAACCATGTAGCAATCCACTTCCTTAGTACTGATCATATAATTAAGTCTTGCAGTTTTCCAAACAGTTTTTTTTTTTTTTATGTAGGACCAAGTCAAATGCTTTGGTAAAATCCAGGGTAGGCCACGTCCACTGGTACTTCCCTGTCAAGTTTTCCTGTAACCCAATCATAATACAGGATCAGACTTGATTAATAATATATATTTTTTTATCATTTTGCCACTGTGTTGTGCTGACCATCAAGGCCTGTTCTGTTAGATTTACTCCATTCATTCCCTCATGTGAGGGACATATCCAGTACCATACAGTGGTGAGAGCCACAGGAAAGCAATCATACAGGCAGCCATGAAGGTTGCTTGTGGCTGGCAGGCATCCCAACAACTGTAGGTATATTGTTCATGGCCCAAACCCACCCCATGGTGGTGACATGGGCACCTGCATCACAGCGAGTCCATCTATGTCCCTCAGCCTTGTGCATGCATATTTCTTTGTATGTGGTAGCAAGGGCCACTATCACCAGGCAGGGTGACAATAGCCCATGTCTTCCCTTCAATGCTTTTACTGTTTCAGGTAAGCTTCCACTTGTCTTAGATCATAAGTGATAAAGCCAAGAACCAGCTCCCTTTCTTTCATGTTGAGCTTTTCCATCTTCCCCTGCCAGCTTTATCAAGCACCTAAGGTGATACTGAAACTCAGGCCCCCTAAGTTGTAGTCATGCCTTTATCTCTCTTTGCCATGGACCTGGCTGATTAACAAAATTTTCTTGCTGTTGTCCTAGAGATTGTTATAGAAAATCAGAACCATTTTCAGATATAGAGCAACAAAAGCTGAGTTTGTTATATTACAAAGAATCGGGTCTATATTACATTATCAAAGTTTCAAAACTTCGAATCTGATATGGTCAACACCATATAATCGAAGTCTTGAAACATCAAAAATGTAATAAAACACAGCAACCTACAAAAACAAACCATTTAAACGCTCTAAACAAGGGGGGGCAAGTCCCCCTGCACCCCCTACACCCCCACTACTTAAATATACCAACTCTGAGAATGCACTACAGTGCAGAAAAGGGAAATCTTCACTTTCCATGCTGTACGGAGATCTTCGTGAAAAGATTTGAAGTTTCAAGACTTTGATCATATGGTGTCGACCATATCAGATTCAAAGTTTTGAAACTTCGATCTTCTAATATAGACTCAATAAATCAACACCTAAGTTCAATCATGGCAGTGAAAGAATTCAAAATTGCCTCTTGTTTTTGATTTTGATTACTAAACATGTTATGCAATCCACATTTCTGTATCATCTGTTTGACTGGACATATTAGGCTAGTAGATGATGGCTGAGGTTCACCGCAAACAGTACACATCACAGTGCTACTTAGTGGCCATGCAAAATGTGCATTGTTCAAAGACAATGTGTAATGCATGTTTTAAGTAAACTTCTGAAAACTAGTGCTGTGACCTTGCACAACACCTGCCTCTGAATCCCAAACTGCATCTCAGTAACATCTGAGTTTGTAGCTGAGTGAATGTAATCACCTTGTCACCGCTGAATGCATGATAGTTCATTGCTGAAAGGAAAATATGGCTAAAGCAATAGATGTACCTGCTTCACACCATCTTGCCACCTTGTCATAACCAAATCCCAGTATCTCTTAGTCATCTCTGGTGACAACTTTCAGTACATAAAACTCATCAGCAGCCAATGACAATTGTGCTTCACACATAAACCTCTTCTAGGTCTTTCTCAGACTTTCTCTGCATTCCCTGGAGTAAGCTGTACTAAAGGTATCTGCAATGTGATTAAGCTTTCCTGTCTTGCTTTGTACTCAAAGATTATACTTCTCAAACTCACTAACATTCTCTGCAGCCATGCAAGTGCCTTCGGTACAGATTTCTTAAACATATTCTGAAATGGCTTGTGGTCACACTACAATATGTGGTTCTATTAAACATAATCATGGAATTTTGACAGACAGACACTTTGCAACTATTTCTTTTTCTGCTTGACCATAACGAGTCTGTGCATAAATGACTGATATACCTTCCTGTAGTCGGACTGCTCCTAACCCTTGGTGTCACCAGCTTGTAAGTAGGTGTTACAGCATGGAACTTCAGTGTTGATAAAGTGGGTACCAACCTTTTCAGGCACTCAAAGCTTTTTTATTTGATCTGCTAGCCAACACCATACTGCATCATACTTTTGCAGCTTTCTTAGCCTACTGTTATCTCTGACGAGTGTGGAATTAAGTATGTAACAGATTCCTGTGATGTGTAAGTAAACGGCTGGACTCAAATAATTACGTTAATACCATCCAAGTGTGGAATTAATTTTGACAGATACCATGCATCAACTGAAATTCTTACCCTGCCTTGTCTGAGCACTCTTTTAGCTCATTTTGTAGGTTCGAACTGCTTAACTATTACTCCTAATAACTCCAAATTAATTAATCCATGCTTAATTTTAGTTTTGAGTGCAGTGGATATTCTACATTGAGCTAAAACCTCAGAAAATTGCTCTCTGTGATAGCATTGGATGATATGCTGGTTGCAGGCATCCCGACTCTTCATACGAATCAGGATAGCTTGTCAGAGCATCACTGCTATTCTGTACATTGAATCTGCATGTTGTAATTCATGCCTTTGCACTTACATTGGAGTACTAATTACAGAAACTTTAATTCTGCATTCTTTAGGTATGTGGTTTGCTTGACAGTAGAGTTCTGAATACTATCCCCTTTGTTTAAGTTTTGCATCTTACAGATATCTGTTGGTTTTCCCGTCATTCTATTTACCTTTGTACTGCTCAAGCATTCATGTTGGCTGCTGTTATGAATGCTGTGAGATCCATTTTGCACCATACCTCTCAACTGTCCAGATTTTCACAGAATGTCCAGATTTTTGCCTCATATTTTTGGTCCGTTTCTCATAAAATTTGTGGTTTTCTGGTAAATCACTGGGAACAGCTGAGGACTGAGGTCACTAAATAAAGACATGCATTTGAGTTTCAGAGTTTGTATCCTTCAGGAAATGCATACCAACACAAATCCTGTTATTCTGACAACTTTTTAAGTTTATAAGAGCAATATTTAAAATCTGCTCCTAAATATGGGACTTTGCCCTCCCATTATTTTAGGCTTTATCCAGATTTCTTGCACTAAGAGGTTGAGAAATATGTCTTGCACATTTTCAAATCACTTCTTCACAGAAAGTTGTTGTTCATTCTCAGCATCAATATACTGTATCTTCTCAATACACATTGCAATTTTTTCATTTAAATTTGCAAAATCTCCTTCAGTTTTCATCTGGACCGCACTAGCCCTCTTTATCATGCCCCAAGTCATAGAAACATTTGTGTCCAATATATTTGGATGCTTCAGTTGTGTTTGCGAATAGGTAATCATACCTTACTTTTGTACACAGAGCTCAGCACGCTCTGACTGAATGGCTTTAGATAATGCCCAGAATAAGGCACTTGCATACATGCAGTTTTACTAACCTTGCAGTTTAAATGCAGCATTTTATATGTGGGCTCAGCCATTATAGTGCATGTTGCAAGAGAGTGCAGGTTGAACATAGTTGCTTTGCAATTAATCCATAGGTTTTCTGACTAAACTGCGTATGATTCTCATTCATAGTTTTAATAACATTCACACTGTCACTCATTTCTGAATGCACTATCTCCATGTTTTGCACACACTGTATTCACATATTTTACTTAAGCTGTACTTGCAAACAGTTCAGGTTTTGACTACTTGCTTGAATCCACAACATTAATACTCTGCTACTGTGCCCTTTTCTATATCACACACTTTGTTAAAATTGCTACTGCCACCACATAGTCTAGAGATTTTATTTTTATCTTCATAGCATACCTTTTAATTCCTGTAGCTAGAGCTTTCTGCAGGGTGTGTTTTGCCTGCTTGTATCTTACTGGGTGCCAGGCATGCAAACGCCTGCATATTTATACATTTGTGAGGCTTGTTTTTTCCTTATTTTCATGCCAAGTCTGAATTTTACATGCCTGCATCTCCTCAGTTACAGGTTTAACCATCTGCTGATTTGATGGTTTGCACACATGACACTCATCTGTAGCTCTCATTAATGTTAAATGAGACTGTCTCAGTCCACTTCCCTTAAATAACGATTCCTGATGCCACAGACTAACATAACCTCTAGTGCAGGCCTCTTGCTGAAATAATTACTTGTTGAGCTAATTCCATGTGAAATGCTACAGTGGTAGATTGCAGCTGACAAATATGTTTTTCTTGTAACTTTGACTTTCTAGGCTACTTGGTGTGCCTGAGCTGTTTTCCTTCACCTGAAAGGAATGCAAGACTCCAGACTGAATGCTGCCTCTAAAAACGACAGGGAACCTGTGGTGAACCGCATGCTAAGCTGATGAAACTGAGGAAAATACTTATGTTCATACAGGGAATTATTCTTGCCAAAAGGATTCGCATGGCAGTAAAAAGGATTGCTTTGAGGGGCTGTTAAAACTCTAGTGCCCATACAAGACTTTGCTCTGGAAAAAAAATCCTAAGGGAAGTGAAAAGGATTACCTTGAAGAAAGTATAACTGTTTTATTGCTGTTGGTGAACTTTTTCTGTGAAGCTTAAGACATGGGTATATGCTAAGTCTGTACCTGCTGTGGTTAAAATGGAAAAAATGTGATTATGGTCTTGGTAAAATCTTCTATGGATCCTCAGGAGAAATGTGCAGCCACTGACAAACACCTGCTTAGCATCCAGCAGCAGCTAACCACTATGTTGAGTTAGCCACCCACCTTACTGGGAATCCCAAATGCCAGTGGTCCTATGAAAGAATTAGGGAAGAAAGATGATATGGAAGCTTATCTAGGATTTAAGAGATACACAGCTACAGAAAACTGTCTAAACATGAGTGAACTAGAATATTAACCTGAACCTTGGCTATAGATGATTGTCAGTGTGGAAGTGATACCCCAACCCCATGGGCAAAAATATGAAAAAAGGGTTCTGGATGGATGGGCAGATTTAACTGGGACCACACTGAAATCATAATGAACTGGTAGGATGCTGATGCACACAACTACCAGAAACTGAAAACAAGAAGTTTTGTTATGGCTGGAGCCTCACCTGAGGTACAGTCTCTTAAATTTCACTTCTGGAGATTTATTATGGAGTGACCAGTATGGTCACAAATGGCTTACTTAATTCATATTTTGAAATTGGGTCTAAAAGATCATATATAAGTGAAATTGTATTGGAATCTTGGTTGTAGATAAATTTAAAAGGGCACTCCCTAGCCACTTTGAAAATGGATAGTCAAGAGTGATGTTAAATCTTCTGAACAGCTAGTTGTTTTACTAGTTTGTCTGGTTTGTACTGAAACTGCAGTCCCTAAGTCAGACCTGCATCCACCAAAAACTAGTAACAAGCTTTCAGTAAAGTATGTTTCATTGTTTGCAAACAAGAAGAATGTTAGCTTCTAAATCAATTTATTTCAAAACTTCTAGAAAAGGGCATACAGCAAAATACTGCATAGTTGCTGATGCTGTATTTGCAAAATTGTTAATGTTAGTCAAGTTGAACACAAAAGGATTAGGGAATGTGATGATGTATGTCTGATTTTTTTTTATTTTGGTGTGTAACTGTGGTGTTAATAAACCTTTTAAATACATTGTTGTGGAAGAGGGAAAATAAGTGCAAATGATGCTGGACTAAAGGAGCACTATTACATTAACTTATGTCTGCTTTTTATCAGTGTGGTCTTACTAAACTTTTTTTTAATGCAATATTGTGATAAAGGTGATATAAATGAAAAAGAATGTTGAACTCAAGGAGCATGATTACATTAGTTAAATCGTAATATGTGTGTAGTGTAAGCTTCCACTACCTGTCAAGCAGAGAACCACCCTTGTCATCTACAAGGTAAACAAAGATAATTGGATGGGCAACCTCACATTCTCTCTGATCTGTCCTGAGTTGTCCTCATTGAGGCTGCAGGGATCTTTTGAATATGAGTTATTGGACAGGCTTGTAATGGTCTGCAGAATGCAGATTGCCTACTATTTACATACAAACCTAAGCATAAAACAACTAGCAAACAGAGAATTCAGGTAATAAGTATATTCAGAGACAAAATGGAATACACCATGACACAGGAAGAAATACAAATCCTTTTAGGTGGACTGTAATACTCTGTAGCTCTAGTGCCTAGCTTAACGTGATGTGATAATTGACCAAGACAGTCTTCAGTTCTAACAGCTAAGAGATTTTTGGGTGAAGGATTTAACCTGACATATACAAGAGGTCAGTATGGAAACTGACAGGGAAGAGACTATAGTTAAGACCACACTAAAGGAATGAGTGAATTTCATACTGAAGAAAAATGGAAAAGGAAAACTGAACAGAATATTAAACTTCTCCCTGATTTACCAAAGCACAGAGACAAATAGAAACAGAATTAGGACTATAAGAGAAAAGCATGTAATGCAACTAATAAAAAAGAAAAGAGGAAGATACCACACCCCGATGGAAGAAAGTTACTTTGATGAACTACCTTCTTAGAAGATACACTTGATGAAGGGGAGATAGCTGTACCTGTATTTATAGGAGCAGGGCTGCAGCAGCACCTTACCATCAGAATACTAATGAGAACAGCGCTGACCAAGGTACCCCATTCATATCCAGAGTAAAGCAAAACCTTGCCAATTGTTTTCAAGTAAAACAACTAAAGACATCTGGATACCACCCTCAGATGGATGGGCTAGTTATGTGTTTTAATAAAACTTTAAAATCTAACTAGATAGTAAAACTGAGGCCAACTACTTCCATATTTTTCCTTTGCTGTAAGGGAAATACTCCAAGCCTCAACTGGAGTCATGCCTTTTAAACTGCTGAATTGTAGATATCCACAAGACTTGCTAGATAATAGCATAAATCACATGGGAAGAGAGTAGGGCATATAAAATATTGCACTATAACTATATCAATCAGTCAGAGAAGGTCAGAAAACATTGGGAAGAGAGATTAGATAAGCAATTCACAAAGAAACAACAGAAGGACGTGTATGGCTCCCAAATATGCAAAAAAAATTTAGAAGATTTAGGATTTTTGTTTGGAAGTGTTTGCATAGGTATTTTTATACCCTAAGCAGATTCCAAATAATTTTTATCAGGTAGATGGCAAATGTTGGAGATATAATGGGGAAGAAAGAGGTAACTTGGAATATATGTTTTGGGAGAATAATGATTTGGCAGACTTTAAAAAAATTCCCTACAAAGTACTATATCTGAAATACTAGGGGAGCTGGATGTAACTAAGAAAATAATTTTTTTTTTAGCTAGGATACAGGATCTGAATTGCCTAGAAATAATAAGACCATGTTAACTTTAATTCTGGTGGTTTCCAAAAAGGCAATTACTAGAAAATGGAAATTGAAGACTAAACCAACTGAATTTAAGTAGTGAATATTGTAACAGGGATAAAATAACTGGAAGTTGGATATTTAGAAAAGGTTAGGAGCGAATTACACAGAATAATATATGTAATGTACAATGTTTGTAACTATGATCATGTCAATATAGCCTATTTTCTTTTATATAAATGTAAGTTTGCCTATGTTATAACTGAAAATTCAAATAAAGGTGTTATAAAAAAAAGAAAAACATGGGAGGAGGAAAATACCCAATCAAACATGGCAGGGCAGATTAAAAACTGTAATGAGGAGATAACACAAGAACCTCAACAGAGAACATACAGCAAAAATGCTCATCTCAAAGAAATCAAAACAGGAGATAAAGAATATGTGTTAGTACCTATTACTGAAAACAAGTTTCTTGTAAAGTTATAAGGATGTTTTGAAATTGTAGAAAATGTAATTGATGTAAATTATAACATTAGACATACAGGGAAATGGAAACAAAAACAGTTACACTGCATAAATGTTTGGAAACATTGGGCAGTAACTGACAGTTCTGTTGTATGTGCATAGAAAGAAGTTAAGGTTCTCATAGCATGTTCTGAAGTTAAAATGGGGGAGGTGTTGTTACCAAAATCTGAAGACAAGAAGTAAAGGAATTTTTTCATAGGAATATGGAGATAGTCTCAGGGTTGCCTGGTTGAATCACTTTAATCCAGCGCTATATAGAAGCTGTGCATGGTGAGACAGTAAATTTAATACTAAATACCAGAATCACAACATCAACTACTAAAGGCAGAATTTCAGAAAATGATTAAGTCTGGTGTCACAGCAAAATCCTAAAGTGAGTGGAATATCCTCTCTGTATTGGTGCCCAAGCCTGATGGGTCTATAAGGTTTTGAAAAATGTTCATAAAGTTAAATAACATATCTAAATACAATTCATATCTCATGCCCTGACTGGATAAATAATTGTGAAATGTTGGGCAAGGCTAAGTTTCTGTCCCCTTTGGACTTTGCCAAAGGTTATTTGCAAATCCCAGTAGACTAAGATACTAAGGAAAAATTACATTTTCCACACCAGATGGACTCAACCATTATTTTGGTCTCCACGGGGGCAACTTCAACATTATAGAAGCTAAAGTACAAAATTCTTAGACACCATACCAAATATACAGCTGTGCATCAGGATGTCATGGTAATATTTTCTAAACATGGGAAAGCCATCTTAAACTCAAACAATATTACAGTCCCTGTATCAAGTTAGGTTACCCACCAACCTCGCTAAGTATAAGACAGTAGCCTCAATTTTGGGCTATGTGGCAGGCTAACAGACAGTGAAACCACAGACTGAGAAAACTGAAGCAGTACAAAAGTAGCCCTCACCAACTACTAAGAAATAGGTTAAGGCTTGTTTAGACCTTGCTACCTTAATTTTGTTACCACTGTGTGCACTCTGACTGACCTCTCCAAGGATAAGGCTCCTTTGAAGGTTACTGGGACATCTAAACCAGAACACACCTTTAAGCAACTAAAACATATGTTGTATTCAGAACCAGTGCAAATATCTCTTGATTTTCTCAGAAAGTCTTAGTGACACGTGGCTATTTCTGAGGTAGGCTTAGGTTAATCTTGTCTCAGGCTATAGATGGGGATAAGAATCCCATCTGTTACATAAGTAAAAAACACAGCAATGCTGACAGACATTATTTGACTACCAAGAAAGAGAATGCCTTGCCATAAAATGGCCCCTTTCTACCTCAAAATACTACTTGTCATTGACTAACTTTATATTAATTACTGATCAATGCCCCTCTACATTGGTTTTACTAACAAAATGATTGTAACCCGAAAGTGTCATGGTGTGCTTTGACCCTCCAGTCCTTTAACTTCAAGATCCATAATGATCCTGGCTGCAGTAATTTAGATGTGTATGGCCTATCTCATGTTACTCGATGAGGCTGGTACTGATGATTCTATGTTGGGGAGTATCTGGCCAGGAAAGCAAACTGCTGACTGTTACATTTAGAACTATATCAAGGCCACTGCCCCTTGATGAAGAAGAGTTCCTGTATTCAAGGCCTACACAGGATCACTCAGAGTCTCTGTGGAGCTTCATGTAAAGGAAGAACTGGGAAGAGGAAGAAACATTGTCTAAGGCCATGATTTCTGAAGTGTAAGAGAATTTTTTACTGTATGTGAGAAAGTTCTGAACTGAAAGAGAAGTTACCACTGCAAGTGAGAACTATAAACACACTGAAAAGCTATGCATGTAGGGGGTCACACACACCAAAGAGTTGTCTGCTGTAAGGTTATTTGGGGACAATGTTCCCATTCTTGTCTCTCACTCTTTCCATCATTGGTTGCTAGATCATGAGGAGCTGCTGCTGGTCTTTGGGAAGAGGTCCCATTTTAGGATAAATGTGGAAAAAAATCACAGATTTTGTTTGTGGGGAAGGCCATCTCTGAGGCGTGGCATAGGGCTTTTCTGGCATCATGGTCATCTAATTCTTTTAACTAGTTGGAGGTGGAATTATACAAATCAGTAAGGCAGATCCATGGCAAGATACAGATGGACAAAGAGAAAGTGATTTAGACCTATATACTGAACTGGTGGACCACAATTCAACTGATGGTCCAAAGTCTCTCCTTGGTCATAGTGATTCTACAATGGAAAGCGTTTTATCCTTCATTAGCTACTGTGACCGGCCCTTCACAACAGACTTTTAATAGCAACAGTTAGACCTATTAAAAAAAATGTTGGTTCCTCAGACATATTGGTTAGGAGTAAAGGGAAGATTGCAACTCCTGGCTCTGAAACTGTGAGCTGTGGCTGCTTGATAACATGTTTTTGACTTTACAAATAGCTATCAGGCCCATGGAAACTCAAGAAAGTTGGCTTAATGATGAATTGTTGGGCACAGAACCTTTATCTACTTGGTCAGACATGGTTTTAGGCATGGTTTGGAGTCCAGGTCAGCATGCTTAATCTCTGTTAGGATGGTTTTCCTTGGAAATGCAAGTGATAGTGGGAGTGAAGACCTAGCTTCATAACTGAGTTGGAAAAATTGAAGTATGATCTACAAATTCCTTTTATATTTTTGTTGTTTGAGTAAGCTGCTGACTTAATTACTAGTGCTAGAGGATATAAGTTTTAAGGTTTAAAGATAAGGGCTGCAATTAATCTGTGAAGGCAGAATTATGATGTTTGCTGAGGTAAAGCATAAAGTTGATATATCTGCCTCATATGGTTTACTTAGAGTGCATAGATAAAAGTTTTTAGGATGTGCCAAACATGATCTGAATGGGGGGACTGGTTTGAAGAATGTATACAATACTGATAATGGATGTAGAGAATTTGCAGTCTGTGGCCAGTGACATATGTAACTCCCCTGCTTCCTCTTGTTGTAGGTTATTGAGAAACCAGATTACCTTAGTTTATTTCTTTATTCTTCATTAGAGCCGCGGTGGTGCAGCAGTTAGCATTGCTCCTTCACAGCAAGAGGTTCTCCCATTCGATTCTCAGCCGGAGCGCATTCTGTGTGGAGTCTGCATGTCCTCCCCCAGGCTTAGTGACATTTAAAGACATGTAGGTGCGTGCATGAATGGGTGCGCTTTCTTTGAAGGTTGGGCGTCGGGCTGGCAACTCGGCACCGTAAAAAAAATCCACTGCCAATTATTAGCAGACCGGAGTTTTGCTGTGGCGAAAGACATTAGTATTTCTTTATTCTTCATTGATTGGGTTAGTTTTTTATTCATTCATCCATTCCAGATATTAAGCAGCTAGTTGGGCTAATCAGATATAACCCTTTTCTGACATGACCTGGCCTACAATATGGCATGGCAGCTACAAGTAACACATCAAGGTAAAAATATTTACACATTTGCAGGTACATATAGATGTCGTTACACTTTTTAAAACTCATACAGTCATCAATAGAAATTAAAGTTAATAAACATAGAGATGAAGTACAGAAAAAAAAAAGAAGTTATGTCTTACCATAACGTTCCATCTGTGTTGTAGATCTTTATTCATTCATTACTGTTAGGACTTCAGTTCCATCCTTGGAACTGACACGGCTGTTTCCAAGCTTGCGCCAGCCAAAAACTCTCAGCTAAGACCTACCCATAATGCCCCTCTCATAGTTACTCCAGATCAAGTTTGCCCACCCCTATATAATAGAGATAGTAAGAGAAAAACAGTAGGAGGCTCTGTCTGAGCAAATACCCTAACCAGGAGTTCCTAAAGTCTACCAGGAGTCCAGGCAGGGAGAAGGAGGGCTGGAATGACTGAATAAAGATCTACAACACAGATGGAACATTATGGTAAGACATAACTTCTTTATCTGATGTTGTAAATCTTTATTCACTCCTTACTGTTAGGACTGAGCCACCAGCTACTTGAGTCCTGAGTGGTCCTAAGGAAGAATATTACATAGAACCAAAAGATGCTCGTCCCCTGGAGGCCAAATCCAATTTGTAATGAAAGATAAAGGTATGAGGTCTTGCCCAAGTGGCTGCTGTGCAGATATCACCCACATAGGCTCTGGAATGAAAAGCTACAGAAGTAACCATTGATCTAGTAGAATGAGCCTTTATTCTGGAAGGTAAGGATAGTTTATATTCTGTTGATGGATAAAGGTAATGACGTTTCTAAGTCAGGAGGATAAAGTCACTTTGGAGACAGGTTTACCCAATTTGGGTCCTGCAAAGGTCATGAATAATTGATATGTTTTCCTGAAAGATTTAGTCTTGTCCAAATAACAACGAAGCTGACGATGCACATCATGTGTGCAAAAGGTACTCCCCTCTGTTAGAATGTTGAGGGAAGAAAACCGGCAGGTCAATAGATTGGTTAATGGAAAATCCAGAAATGACCTTGGGCAAGAAAGAAGGGTCAGTACGAAGGGACACCGTATACCTGTGGAAGTTCAAGTAAGGTCTCTTGACACTCAAGGCCTGCAGCTCAGATAGTCTTCTCACTGAGGTAAGTGCTACTAGAAGTAGAGTCTTCCATGACAAAAACTTTATATTCCATGAATCAAAAGGCTCGAAAGGAGGGCCTGTGAGAGATTGAAGTACCAAGGTCAAGGCCGAGGGTTCTATGGGGGGCTTGACAGGAGGTTTAACATGTAATACTCCTTTCAAAAAGGTCTTGCACAGGCAGTGTGACATAACCGAAGAATTATCAAATCCATTATGAAAATTGGTGATAACTGCTAAATGTACATTGATTGCTGATACTGAGGCTCCTGCATGTAGAAGAGTCGTCAGGTATTGTAGGATCTTTTGAATAGGCATAGAGAAAGGATCTAAGTTCTGATCTTTGGCCCATATAGAGAACCTATTCCATTTACTAGAATAAACTTTCCTGGTGGAAGGTTTGTGTGAAGCCAGAAGAATTTCACGAACAGCAGATGAGATGTCAAGCAGCCTGGCAATCATTGGAAGTGGAGGAACTGTGAGCTTGAGGCTGTGGAGATTGGGATGAATCAGTCCCTGAGGATGAGATAACAGACCTTGGGAATGATCCAAGATCCACGGGCTGTGAATCAGATGAGGCCATAGGAATGGGAACCAGACTTGATGGGGCCAATAAGGGGCAATGAGGATCACTTTGCTTCTCAACCTTAGAGCTTTCTGGAGGAATTTCGAGATGAGAAGAAATGGAGGAAAGGCATACAGTAGAGCCGGGGGCCAATCATGCGTTAGAGCGTCCCTTGAGGATTCCCCCTGGGGGGGGGGGGATCAGGGCAAAGTAGCTTCTGCATTTGTTATTTAAGGGGAAGCAAACAGATCTCAGCAAGGCTTGACCCAGTGGTGTAAAATCCAATCCGCTATTACAGGATTGAGGGACCACTCATGTGGCATCAGGATGTTCCTGCTCAGATTGTCCGCAATAAGGTTGGAACTCCCAGGAATGTGCGTTGCTATAAGAAAGTGGTTGGAAGCTATTGCCCGGTGCCAAATCCTCATGGCTTCCCAACACAGGGGGTAAGACCTGGTTCTGCCTTGCTTGTTGATATACCAGATGACTGACATGTTATCCGACTGAATTGCAATGGTCCCAGAAAGTAAGGATATATGGAACGCTTGTAACACTAAGAGAACCACCCTCAGTTCCAGGACATTTATGTGCAAATTGGTCTCCATGGGGGACCAGGTGCCTTGGACTGTCTTTCCCTGGAAATGCCCCCCCCACCCTAACAGGGAAGCGTCCGTGGTCACAGTGGCCATGGGCTGGGGAGACAGAACTGTCGACACCAAAGATTTGATTGTGTCTTCATCCACCATAGCACTTCTTCCTTACAAAGGTTTGTAAGACGTATCATGTGGTCAAATGCATGAGTTAAGATCTACCATTGTGCAGAAAGAGCCACTGTGGTATTCTCATGAGCAACCTTGCCAGTGGTACAAGAGTAATGGCAGCCGCCATGGAGACTAAGAGTTGCAGTACAAGGCATGCTGGTACATAGGTCTGTGGAAGGAGGGCTTGGATTTGGTGTCTTATTTTCAAAAGCCTGTGAAGAGGGAGGGAAGCTTGACAGGATGTTGTGTCGAAGACTGCTCCAATGAATTCCAGTGTTTTTGTTGGGGACATTTGAGATTTGTCCTTGTTGATTGTAATCCCCAAGTGGAGAGCAATGTCTTGAGTGTAAGAGAGGCTGCAGATTAGAACATTCCTGGTTGCAGCGGTAAGGAGCCAATTGTCTAGATATGGAAACACCTGGAATCCTTGTAGTTAAAGATCAGCTACTACAACTGCTATACATTTGGTGAACAGCTGGCAAGAGACCGATTGGCAGTGCTCTGAACTGGTAGTGATTGGTTCCCAGTCAGAAGCGGAGAAACCTCCGGGAGCAGTGATCCATCTTTACGTGATAATACACGTCCTGGAGATCTATAGAGCACATCCAGTTGTCCCTCCCTAGGAAAGGGAGAATGGACTGTACCATGATCATCCAGAATTTTTAAGGTTTGATAAATCTGTTCAATAGGCTGAGTTCCAGGATTGGTCTCCGGTCTCCTGTCTTTTTTGGCACTAAAAAGAAGCTTGAGTAATACCTGGATCCTCTCTGGTCTGGTGGGACTGGTTGGATGACTTTTTCTTAGCAACTTTTCTATTTTTAAGGCTGCTACTTCCCTCTGATTGGGTGGCACATCGGGGATTCATTTGACGGATCTGGGAGTTAAATTGAATGGTATCTGGTAGCCTCTGGATATTATTCTCTGCACCCAAACATCGGTAGAAATGAGTTACCAGTCTGGTAGGTGCAGAGAAAAATGACCCCTGACTGCTTCCAGAGGAAAGCAATCGGGCCACTACTCAGGAGCACTGATAGGGTCGGCCAGAGAAGGAATCTCTAGTGCCCTGGTTATGCGGACCCCCTTTTCCCCCAAAAGGGGCATCTTCCAGATGAGTTACCCCCTCTGCCCCGGGGGGATTGCTCACCACGAGTGTCACAAAAAGATCCTTGGGATTTTCTGAACCATATTTTTCCTCTCTTCTGGTTCCTGAAGTAGGACCTCTGGGGGGTGGAAAAGTATATGCCCACAGCAGACAAGGTCTTTCCATCTTTCTCACTTCATGCTAGTGTGTCTTGTACTTTGGGACCCAAAAGTGCAGATTCATCGACAGGCACATCGATGAAGGAAGATTTTAAAGGGGTCTGCAAAATCACACAACCTCATCCAAGCATGATGTTTCATGACAATGCCTGATGCAGCAGCTCGAGCTGCCCCCTCGTGGTGTGAGATATCAAACACATCGAGGAGTTCCAGATAGATTCAAGGGTAGCTAGGTGTGAGGTGACAGTGTCATGCACCTCATCAGTCAGTACCCCTGAAGACATTTTATAGATTAGGGCTCTTTGGAGGCGAGTGAAGTGTGCCAGATAGTTCAGCAACCGAATGACTGAAGCATAGGTCCACTTCCCTAGTCTGTCCATGCCCTGAGACTCCCTGTTCAGAGGATGGCCAATGGAACTATCTTCTGCCAGTTCCCTCTTGGTGGCCGCCACCACGACCATGGAATCAACCGTCAACTGCTTGGACCAGTGGGGCTGGTCTTCAGGTATGGATAGAATTTTGTCCGGCTTCTGGGGGACAGGTTCTACATTGTCTGGGGCCTTCCAGGCATGCTGTACAATCAGCTTAACAAGCTAATCTGCAGGTGGGGTCACCCAGGAAGTAGATGGCTGGGCATGGAAGGCCTGCAAGAACACTGATTCCACAGAAGAAGGGATAGAGGACTTTCAGTCTCCCTGCTGCTTGAAAATTTTGAGAATGTCTCTGAATGAGATGTCATCTGGGGGAGACCGTGGGGACCCTTCTCCCTCATCACAATCGGTGTCTTCAGTGATAGATTCCTCAGGGGAATCAAGGTGCTTCCTCTTGCACCATTTCTTCTGGGGTGGCTCCCCAGTGGGATCTTCTGAGGAGGATTCCGGAGAAAGGGTTCCCTTCAAAGGGAGGTCTTGCAGTTCCTGTGCCCGGGATCCCATAGTAGGGGGTTGGGACAGCTGCATGCTGGGGAAGAGGGTTCTGATGCCAATGTCATTGATGCTGACTGTGAGCCTGCAGAGGCAAGAACCCTCTCCATCACCTGGAAAGCAGGCCTGCCCCAGGAGGATGGGAGCCTGGAACCAAGAAGGACAACCTTGGAACCGGTGTCACACTCTGCCCTGAGGAGCCCACCTCTGGGACTGGAAGCCATCAGAGCCATGGACATAGATGGCACCAGCAAAAAAATAGGCACTGGGCTAGGTACCAAGGTGCTGACAGTCCAAACACTGCTACGATTGTGCACCGGCTCCAACAGAGCCAATGCAGCAAGGGTGGTCGGTGCCAACAGGGAAAGATCCACAGTCGGAACCGAGACAGGATGCACTGGGTTAGACATCAGTACAGAGAACTCCACAGCCTGGGTACAGGCCGGAGGGGGATAAACAGGAGAATATGCTGTGAAGGGTTCCAAGCCAAAGGGGCAGAAGGTCTAGCTGGAGCGGGCAATCCCCTAGCTGACAGAAGCTGGTCCACAACCCGCACTACATCTAGTTCCGAAAGGCTCCTGGTGGATCTAAAGGAGGCTGCTGAAGGAGAATCAGGTCTTTCAAGAAAGGGGCTAAAGTGATGCCCCAAAATAGGGTTGTACATTGGAGAGTATCTGGTTCCTGGGAGATATTCGACTTTAGGAGCTGAGGTCATAATCTGTGGAGCCAAAGAAGCTATCAGCACCATGGCTGGGGATGGTGCCAAAATAGGTATAGTTGTGGAAGCCAATGTTAGAACCAAGGATGGCACAGAAGCCGGTGGTGCTGAGGCTGGACCTGAAATACAAGTCAACATCAGAGACGGCACCGAGGGAGAAGACACAGAGTCTGGTGCCGAGGGCGCCGGAGAAGCACGGAGCTAACTCAGTTCCGTAACTGATAGAGATGTAGGGACCGAGTGACTTCGTTTTTCCTTGTGTTTTTTTGGTCTTTGGAGGCAGTGAGACCACCGACCCAGATACAGCCTCTGAAAAAGGTGTTTTGATTAAACCTTTCAAAATAAGCTTATTTTTATGCTCTGCTTGCGTGCAATTGCTAAAACTAGCACAAATGTCACAATCGGCTTTAATATGGTCCACGCCCAAACAGTAAACGCATCGAGCGTGGCTTCCAAGTTGGGCAACTTACACCCACACTTGTCACATTGTTTAAACCCCAACTTAACTTTTTCTGACATAGTACAGGCAACAAAGGGGTATCCTAAAGGAAACAACAATAAGAAGGAAAGAAAAGGGAGAGAATACCAACGATGGTATTTAAAAAATACCACAAGTGGTAAAGAAAGGCCTACCAAAGGGAGGAGAGAGGGACAGTACCAACAATGGTAGAGATTTAATTACCAAAGGTAAAAGGTAGGAAATAGAAGTAGGATATAGGTGACAGTAAGAACAGGCTAAACTGACTAAAAACAAGAAAATTTGAAGAGAAACTACACCAAAAAACACAAATTTCCACTTAGCTTTGAGAGAGATGGCTAGGCACGTCTGACGAGGAACGCGGCAAACGAGATCTGGTGTAACTATGAGAGGGGCATTATGGGTAGTTCTTAGCTGAGAGTTTTTGCGTGGCATGAGCTTGGAAATGGGCAAGTCGGTTCCGAGGATGGAGCCGAAGTCCTAACAGTAAGGAATGAATAAAGATTTACAACATCAGCTTGTATTTTAACTGATATGAGAAGCAGTAACTATATATGTCAGTAGTAGCTGACATACACCTGCTCATTGAGATAACGATGAGAACGTTAACAGGAGTTCAAGTAAGGGTCTAAACAGAGAGTGGAGAACAGTTTATGGTTTAAACAAAAGGTCAAGATGGATTATGAAGAAAGCAGTTGCATTTGGTAAAAATTTTAGGTAATCAATTAGGGATTTTTGAAAATTGATAATAGAAGGTTTATTGTACATATTTACAGGTTGCGAGTTCCATACAGTTAATCAGTTTCCTTGTGAGTTCTGGGATGAAGTGGAGGTTTAGGATGGCATACCTCTGGGTCAGAGTGATAAGGACTGTTTATGCTTAGTAATCTTTATTTGCTTGGTGTATAATTCAATGTTCTTTTTATATTCCTAATCAACAAGCCAGTATGTATGTATCTTGATACCTGTAATCAATGTTGGTGAAACTTCTCTGCAAAGTTAGGGAACTAGGCACATATTTTTGCATTCTACCCATAACTGATAGTTTGGTGGAGGGAGTCCCTTTGGTTTATAAAGATCTATGGGAGGCTGAATTTGAAATGAGTGAAATTGTTCTGGGTACCCACTCTTGACCAAGTCCTCTTGTCTGATGTTGGCAGTTTTGGGAGGTAACAGTGGTTGAGAAAATGCATTACTAGTGTATGGAAGCAAATGGAATCCCAAGTGATCAGACATTGGAAAGCTTTATTATCTAAATGAGACTCATTTTGCATACCACAAGGAAGACATTTTAGGTGAACCCATTATCTTTCTACATGTAAGGTTATGCTGATGAATACCTGTTGCAGGTAGAAGGTTTCGGTATTAGTCTTAGGAGTTCTTACCATATAAATCTGTATGATCTGTTGCTCCTGCATTCAGTATACATGATGGGATGTTTTTCTTAAATTAAATTAAATTAAATTAAATTAAATTAAAGTAGCAAAACAGACCTCCTTTTATCACATGATATATGTGATTAACAAAGTAAATCCAACACAGGGACAAAGATTAGCTGCTGCATGAAAGAATAACCTGTTCTTAAGTAGCAAAAGGAGGATTTCATGTATACTTCAGATGCATTGTCAGCAGTTAAATAAACTAGCAAAATGTCTGATTTTAAATCAGGGAAATGTAAGGCCACAGAGCTTTCTCACTGGAGACTGTCCTTTCAGCTCAGACAGTCCGTGACAGTAAGAAAATGGGATAATTTTATGGGAAAAAGAATTCTTGTTCATTTAGAGAATATATTTGAAATCGGGATGAAAGCATACCTTATTGTGATTTTAATGTGAAAGTATGACTTATACGTTCCACTCAAGTCTGGTCCTTTAATAATATAGCAGGAGTTATTGTTCTTTCAGACACCTTAGTGCTCATGCATTAAGCCATACTCGCTGTGAAGCACAAATTTCCTGTAACCAATTAACATGACTCCCTGTTCAGTTGTTTTGATATATTATGAAAAAATAGGTTCAACTTATTATAGCAGCACTTTGTAAATCAAATTCTTAAACTCTATATGGTTAGTTTAGTGTTAGCTGATCAGCTGTCTGCTTATATGTGTTACTGGCTTGTTAAATACCAATATTTGTTGTATTGTCCTGTACTAATTTGCAATTCAGTCCTGTGTACTATTTACTTCTGGACTGAGTAGAAAATATATACAGGCAAACATGGTCCAAGCCTTTGTCAGTGGGCTAAGCCCCCAAAAAAGACCTCAATCTTTGCCATGCCCTGTTGTCCAAAGCAGGCCACAGTAAGCCATTTACAGTTTGATATTAGCATGACCACTGTGTAGGTGTAGTTAAGGTTGCACATCTTACATGACTTGTGATACTGAATCTTAAAAACATAAAAAAATTCTCATTCCTTGAAAGGACAAAAAATACCACATTATTATATAAGAACATGTATTTTATTACATTCACTTCTTTTAAGTTCAAAATTGCCAAAGTGTAAGATTTTGCTTCAAAATTTCAAATTCATATGTCAAACAGCAGAAATAGTTTATTCATTATTATACAATAAGGGCTTATTACTATTTAAAAATGGGCACACTGCCTGGACAGCCCACCATTGTGAGCATGCTTGTTGTAAATCGAGCTTGTAGCAGTGGAAAAAAAGTCTGGCTGATAAAGTAGTATTGAATGGCCAAACTTTCTATTGGCATATACTTAACAAACAAAGCAAAATACAACAAAAATCTGATATGCTCTGCAAAACTAAAGAAACAGTAATGTACCTGCTTTTTCTTGTATTTCTGAGCTGTCCCTAGTAAAAATCTCAGCAGAATTCATACCTTTCAACTGTCCAGATTTTCACAGAATGTCCAGACTTTTGCCTCATATTTTTGGTTTGTTCCTCATAAAATTGTAGTTTTCTGGCAAGCCACTGGGATGGAAGTCATAAAATAATGACAGACATTTGAGGTCAGGCTTAATATCCTTTAGAAAAATGCATCCTAACACAAAACCTCTTATTCCAACAACTTTCTAAGTTTATAAGAGCAATATTTAACATCTGTCCCTGTTTTGGGGCGTTTGTTCAGATTTCTTGCTTTAGTAGGTTGTGAGGTATGTCAGCAACATTTCCCTCATGATTAAAACCCACCATCCATGGACAAATCCTGACATATCAACACCCAGTCATGAATTATTGCTTAAAAATGACCTACTTATCTCAGTTTACTATGTACAGGATAACCTTGCAAGTAAAAGCTGAGTTTATACCATTTTGTTTTATATAGCGTATCATTGTACATATGCATAAATATTCCTTTTTTGTTGATTGTTTTACAAAACCACTCAATTTGCAAGTTTCACTTCACTCCCATGGTTCTGAGAAACTACAGATATGTATTTTAATACTAATATTCATCTGCAAATGCAGTCCTAAGTTTTAAATTACTCATTTCCCATCAAAAAGCATTCTGCCAGCTGCACAACAGCTGAATTCTCAGATTATAGCATTTGGCTGGAACACAGCTTCTTTAAATAATACCACTTTCTTTGTTTTTAGCCTCTTTCCCTCAGCTAAGTATATTAAATCTTGAGGTACAGAGAGCGTGGGGCGTAGGTCCCCACCAGACAAAAAAAAAAAAAAACAGCTATCACAAAAAAAGCAAACCAGTCATATTGCTTTTAATCAACTTGTTTTCTGAGAAGCTATTTTTCATTAAGCAGGAATGAAGCAATTTCAGATATGTGACATCTGACTTCTAAATAAATAAATAAGTAAAGAATTTATAAGCATCCTCAAGGACAGAAATCTAGCAATTTTATAAGGTAAAATTTCATTTTATATATATATATATACATATATATATATATATATATATATATATATATATATATATATATATATATATATATATATGTGTATAGGCATCATTTTTCATAAAGTGATACACCATTTCTAAACTGAGAAACTGAAAATACTGTCATTTCCAAGATATAACATTCTATACATTCTGAGCCATTGAACTCTTGCAGTCCCTAAAAATAAACTAATCTTGTGACGTTGGCTTAGGTTTATTCTACTTTTCTACAGTTTTTATTCTGTTAGATCTCCTTTCAGACATTGTGCCATTAGAGTTTATATGTCTGTCATGCTGCATACTTTTCAGCTCGTTTGAACAATGCAAACTTTGTTCTTCTAGTTATACCTCCAAACTACTTGTCTTTTGGAATGATAAGTGCAGATAAACTGTGATAAAAAAATTCATTCTCTGCTGGTTAATGGGTGTAACTGCCTTCTCTTCATATATGAAATCTGAAGAGCATTCTTATTATTTATGAGATATAGACCAGCTATGGAACTTCAAAAGACCAACAGGTGGCAAAAGCAACTTCTATTTCAATACAGGAGATGTAAAAGTTGCCTTCTTTCTCTTTTCTTGTTTCATTTAGCACCCTTCAGCAGCCTCCCATCCCTCATGAGAGAGTGACATAAAGAACTTGTACAACATGCAGTCAGAAGGAGAGGGATAAAAGATACAGAACTGCACCTGCTCCGAAGTGAAAGCAAAGCTGAATCACAGCTAGCTGTGATACAAACAGCTCATTGCTATTCGGGCACTGGATCAAACTGCTTACAGGAAGAGAGACAGCAAATGCTCTTCCCTCTCTGCGATGGAGGGATCGGGTATATTTGATGATCATTTACCCTTCAGGCATGACAGAAATGCTTAACTTTATTACAGTGTTTCAAATGCAGAACTTAAAAAATGTTAGCTGTACTAATTTCAAATAACTGCAGGCTAAGTGAAAGTCTGCAGACTCTATCACAACTACATTATCAGAAAAGGAGCCATGAAATAAGCTTGTCCAAAATAAATATTTTTTTCAGACAATCCATTGTAATGGTTCCCTGCATCACAGGAAGTAAGCCATCATCTTTTTAGAATAAGGGCTTCTGGGTAAGTCCTAATGTTATTAGTCTTACTGATGCAATATACACAATCTGCCAAGCTATGTACTAAGACAAAGTCATTAAGTGTTGTTTCATTTATTTATTTATTTAACAGTTTGATAGCTGTTAGAAGCAAATAACAACAGTGGCCTTTTTCAGCAGACACTCAAAGACATACCTCCTCACAATGCATCAAGTAAAGCTGATTGAAGCCATTATAGAACATAACTATAAAAGAATAAAGGACTAGACATTTAAAAAGAATCAGTACCATGCTAAATTAGCTCATGGGAGTAACAGCCTTTATGTCCTTAACTAAGCTATACAGACTGAATTGTAAAAAAACTACACAACAGTATGACACTTCTAATCTTACCTGTGGTGCAGGGTAGGTGAGCATGTGGTACAGAGTAGTTGAGGACAGCACTGTGGATGAAACAGTGTTTACTTCAAACAGAATAAGTGAACCCACAACAGATATAAAAGCCTGTGGCAAAGCAGATGCAGACGTTAGGAACTGTCTCCCTAAATATCTAATCACATGGCTTACTTTTGTTATTGGTACCTGAAATCCTTGGATTTCTCAGAAACTCATGGGAGCTGAAAGTACTAGCAGGCTAACAAGAGTCATTTCCAAAGAGTTGATTGTGGACAGATTATATCATTTCCAAAGAGTAGATTGTAGACAGATTATAACTACAGATAAGATAATATGACAAGAAATCTGATTAAAGTTAAGTGAGGTAAGAGCCTTATATAGAAGTCCAGTGGTGAATTTATACATCAGGGCGGCAATCGCCAATTTATGTGTAACATTTTGTTTAGATTATTTTAGTGCCACACTGCCAAACCACAGCAGCAGGAGAAAGGTTGCCCCCAACCATCATTTTCCTTAAGTCTGGTGAAGATGAGATTTTGTTAAGCTCAGCAGGCCTAGTTCAGTAGGACTGGCTTTATTACACAGGCTGCACTGTCCCAAAACATAACAGGTTAATCCACATGAAAGTGCGAGTATTTAATAGCAGACTTCTGTTATAACTCCTGATAATAACTTAAATTGGGTTTGGAGAAATGTCCGGTAGCAGACAACATTTTTGATGCATGAATGCTGCTATTTCCAGTACCGATAATCAACGGGCTTTTAATGCTGGTGAAACTTCTAGTGGCTTTATAAGTATGTTTATGGATGAGAGACATCAGAAAATTAATAATCCATTTTCCATGGCTGGATATGTAAGTGCTGGTTCCTTTCCTTTGGAAATACAAACAATTATTGACCATTTTGAGAAATTACATTTTTAGGAAACCAGATGTTATTTTAACATTTTGGGCTTGCAGCACTACATGGAACTGGATGTGTCTCCACATGGACTCTGGGCTTTTAAAAGTCCTTCCACCCCTTTTGAAATCAATGACATGGGGGACAAAATCTTTAGGGTTAGCTGTTGCCCATAAGTGTGGAATGGAATGGGTCTCTATTCTTGTAGAGAGAGACCAAATACAGCAGAAGAGAGTGAAGGATGAAATTATTAGTATGCACACTGAACTGGTTTCTAAAATTGGTTCTCAATGGTTGGATGGGGTATTAAATAACATCAATGACAAACTTAAAAAATTAGAAATGGAACTAATTGAACAAAAAACTAAAAAGCTGAAAAGGGATGTATGTGATTATAGTGGTGGGTGGGCTTTCCTATGGAAATCCAATCGAAATGCCTCAAAATCAGGAAGTGCCATACGTCAGAAGGGAGGTTATAAAAAACAGCATTCTGTTTCATTTGCTTCCTCGGAAAGCACGGGCTATATAACCGATTTAGACAATGATATCAGGTTTATTCCACCACTTCCACTAGCTCAGGAATCAGAACAACACCAGTAGCCTTTTTGGAACCATGGAGATGAAAGAAACAACAATGGAAAAAGAGGTACTAAATGCATGTACTAGTGAAGGACACTTTAAACCAATATATGAAAAAGGTAGATGGCAATAATTGTACTTACAATTGTGAGTCATTAATAATTAAATTGTCAGGTTGTTTATTAATCATTGAGCAGGTTAATTTTTTAAATTTAGGTTTGAAGTTCATTCCTACAGTTCTTCCTCTCTGGCATTTGTTAGAACAGGAACCTTTTTCAAATTTTTTGTAAATTGCATTTAAAATGTAATTTTAAAGATAAAACTGTGCACCATATTAATGATGTGAATCTCAGTGAAGATGAAACTTTTTATTCATTTGAACCTGAAGTATGTCATGATTTTGATGAAGAAGAAGGTTTGAATGCATATTTTTGTTAGATACAATTAATGTTCCATGTAACAGTAAATGTGTTCCTCCCTATACTAATGATTGTGTGAAACAATTTTCAGCAATGTTACAGTACGCTATTGAACATGTACATAAAGAATCAAACAGTAATAAATCTAAAATTTGTTATAATTTAACTAAAAATGAATGGGTAGCCTTGAAAGAATTGTCTGGAAGAAAGGATTTGCTTATAAAGCCTGCAGACGAAGGGAATAAAATTGTAGTGTTACACTATACACACTATATGCAAATGTATTATAAACACTTGGATGAAAGTACAGTTTATAAAATAACTGATGTTAATTGTTATAAGGAAGCTATGAATCAGTTTTCAAGATTACTGCAAAAAGGTGTTAGGTTGGGATACTTTACTAAGGAAGACACAAATAAAAAAATTAATATGGATGGTTGTGCTATGGCAACTTTTTATTGCTTACCGAAGCTGCAAAAGGATATGCACACCCTCCAGGAAGACTGATTGTATCTGCCACCAATTATTTTTTACATAATGTTGGCATTGTGTTGCATAATTTTTTATTACCATTTGTGGAAAAATTAACATCATACATTAAGAACTCATTTTACTTTTTGAAAAAAAATTTCAGTATTTCAATGGAACTATAGAATGTACTGGATCACTCTAGATGTTAGTAGCTTATATACAAACATTAGACATGCTGATGGTATTAAAGCATTCAATTACTTCTTAGGAGATAGTCCTGTGTCTCACTACATTATAGAACTGTTACAATTTTGTTTAGTAAATAATTATTTTAGTTTCAGTAATAGAATTTATCAACAGTTACTAGGCACAGCCATGGGGGAACCTTTTGCCCTCATGTATGCAAATTTATTTATGGCCATGTTTGAAAGGGATTATATTTATAAATATAACTTTGTAAAGAACTATGTTCTGCATTATTATAGATACATAGATGATTTAGTTTTTATTTGTCAAGATGGTTTTGATGAAGTGCAAATTTTTGTGAAAGACTTACATAATATTTATCATTATCATTTATCATTTGTCTTTTGCTGGATTGCAATACAGCGGGGAGATTAATTTTTTGGATTTGCATCTACTAGGATTAGATAATGGATTCATTCAGACCTCTGTGCATAGAAAATTTATGGATGGAGGACAATATTTGTATGGGACCAGTTGCATTCCCTCTCATTTAATAAATTCCCTACCTTATGGAGAATTGTTGAGGTTACATAGAATTTGTAACAATAACGAAGATTTGGGTAGAGAGATCATGCAAACATCTATAGTGTTTTTGAATAGAGGGTATGCTATAAATACTGTCCATAGTGCCTTAAACAAGATTAGTGAGGGAGATCATATATACAAACATAGGAGTAGTTATAAAGTGAATAGAAAGACTATATATGAACAGGAAAATATTTATTTAATGACTCACAATATTTTAAGTGATGAAATATGAAAGCAGGTTAAATATTACTGGAAGTTTCTTATGAATGATGATAAATTACAGAAGATTTTGTGTAACAATCCATTGATTTCTTACAGAAGAGGACAGAATTTAAATGATAGATTAGTTAGGGCCTATTTTATGGTACATTAAGATAATTTGGCCTCTGTTTTGAGATCTAGAGGTACAGTTCCTTGCAGGAATTGTAATGTGTGCCAATGTGTAGTATCAGGATTTGAGAGGATAAATAATATTAAATATGACTCTGTGGGATTGTTTTCATGTGAAACTGAAGGGATTATATATGCCCTTCATTGTCCCCTGTAACCTGGTATATATTAGAGAAAGCAAAATAATGTTTAGAACCCGGTTACAGGAACACATTAGGGACATAAAAAACAAAAACTGGAGAGCTCAGTGGCTGTTCATTTTATGGAATGCCACAATAGTGACTTTACATTATTACAAGGAACTATTTTGGAAAAAGTGTTTGTTAAATTGGGTGATGCCGCTATGTTAAAAGATGTTATTATTTAAATAATCTGTTTTTATACTTAAATATAACACTCTTGTGCCTCGTGGGTTAAATTACGAAATTAATTGGAGGTATTTGATTTAATTAAGGTTTTATTGATTGACTGTTTTATTGTTTTATTGATGTGTGTATATAAGGAGAATGTATTTCAAAGTTTGTTACTGCTTGAAGGCTGTATTGGCTGAGGTTCTAAAGTTTATTCAATAAACATTTGGAACTGTTGCCAGTTGTATTGATTTATCATTTTTTGTTCCTTTGGTGGTGTTTGGAACATTTTTGATTTACTTTGGAGTAAAAGTGAGTCTCCCTGACTCCATTCATGATTAAATTTGTATTGCATATGCATTCTTACTCCACATTGGAGGTTCATGAGTACAGAAGCATATTATTATTTGTGGATTGTGCTGAGGAGGCATTGCTACAAGGGTCTATATTAGATGATCAAACTTTCAAAAGTTTGACTGTCGAATTTTTGAAAGTTTGAACATTTTAACAGAGATATCCGTACTACACGGAATGGGAAAATTTCCCTTTTCTGGACTGTACTGCAATCTTGGAGTTAGTATATTTAAAAAGTGGGGGTGTGGGGGGTCCAGGTGGGCTTGCCCCCCTGCTTAAAACGTTCAGGTAGGTTATTTGTGTAGTTTTTTTTTATTAGATGTTCGAATTTTTAAAAGTTCGATCATATGGTGTCAATCATATGACAGTTGAACTTTTGAAAGTTCGATTATCTAATATAGACCCTTGCTACAAAGTAGCCAAAAGGTATTGATAAACAGTGAAAATAAAATTGACCCTAAGCCTGATCATTAAGATAGGTCAACCAACAGGTACTTAGGTGCATTGGCTAGGTTTACTGGTTAACTAGGTAATCAGACCAGAGACAAGGCTTAAATTGCCCAGGACCAGACAATGAAGTTCATTGAGTATGGAGTCAAGCACATTCATTACGCCCAGAAGATACCGCCTGTAGCTTTTCCCTTATCTGTGTTTGTCAGTCTCATGTTAGTGGTGTAAGTAGGCTGTCTGTTGAATTAGTACGAACAGAGAGGATTGTGTTAATAATTAATACCTCAGGTAGAAACCTGAGGAACATAGAACTGTTTCTTCATTGAACCTTTGCTCAGAAGGGCTTTCCACATGACTTGCTGTGCTATGTCATATACCAAGTATTGATACACCATTTACTTGCTGGCATCCATTGTATACATTTATGCAGACATTCTATAAAATGTATCACTACATTCTACCTACTGAGTATGGAAGTGATACATGGTTAGAAATCCAAAACAATGAATGTTATTTAACAACAATATGTACAGTCCTGTTGTTAGAATTGCTTCTTACCACAGAGAGTTTAACAACAACTGACCTAATTCAGTTCTACACCAAACTGGTTAGTAGAACCACAGGAGGTAGAAGATAATGTCTTTGAAGACACTTCTGGAATTTGTGCTAAGTGTTTCCAGTTACGTATCTTCACCCTGCACCAAATAAGAAAATAAGATTTGGGGTTTTGTTGATGAACTGGGGCAGTAGCTTGGATCTGTGACTTTTGACCCAAGCTCTGATCCACTGTCACTCTAACTCTCCTTTCTTCAGTAATAAAACATTTTTGGCATTTAGGTCATAAAACTGATTCTGTTTTAACTGCCTTCTGTGTGAAAGCTTTTTTGCTTGCACTGTGTTTTTTTGGTATTTGAAATGAGAAGGATGTTGCTTGCTTTGATGTCAATTTTTTCACATCACTAACTGTGAAAGAGAAAGGTCTGTTGATTGCAGTGACACACTCCTGTACAGAGACAATGACAAGTAATAGACTATTTGATTTGATAACTCACAGTTCTTCAGACTATTCTTTAAACTATGAATCAGGTCTTCAACTTGCCCAGTAGTCTATGGCAACCTTGGACTTGCTCTAACATGGTTGAATTCCCATTCTTTGATGAATATTTCCAAGCTCCTGAAACAGGAACTAAGATCACCACTTCCAGTATTCCCTGTGTTGTGAAGATTGATCACAGCACATAAATCAGTAGCAACCTCCATATGTTTATAGAACATAGAAAATTATTGCTGTTAAGTTCAAAAATCTTCATTTAGTCATGTTAATATTTATCTTGTGATATATTGCTTCTTTCCCTGACTTTGGTTTCTATGGATAATACAAAAGATATCATGCTACATCCTACAAATGCTGTAATTCAGTGTTTCAAAATCTGTCCCATCTGTGCAGTCATGATGGACTAGTTCATGATAACTCTTAACTTTTTCCTTGCATCTATACACTTCTGTACCTGCAGTGGCATTTCATTCCTCAGGTGAGATGGACTTCTGTTGGCATCATCTTCAAATAAGAAACCTTGTATATTGGAGAATTCCTTTTCAAAGGTCTAGCGTGGGTTGTTGAGCATCTGGAAATGCTTCACATTATTCAGCCACTCTGATATTAACGGTTTCATGCAAAAAATGAATTTCTGTCTCATCTTATGTTGCATCTTTCAGTTCCAGCAGTTTCTCAACTGTCACTGATATTTGCCTTATAATCCATTGAACTTACACATCTTCTTCTAGCATATCCTCGATAAGCACTCCGCATGGAGCAGGTATCATTGTTCCAGCTTTAGGAGACAATTTGATACTTGTCTTCAAGCATGTTAGACCCCCAAACAAATCAAAATAACCGTCTAGGACATCGATATCTGACTCTGATTCTGCATTTTGTGTTGCTGCATTTGCAGTGATGCAACACACATTTCCTGCACTCTTTTTATTGCATGTGTCTAAAAAACTAGTGAAATTCAATATTTTGTTTAATTAATTGGCTTTGTAGTATGAATTATACAGTTTCTGCACTGGCTTTACTTTAGTATGACCCACACATTCTGAACGACTGTTTCTCAAACATTTTGTTTGCCTCTGCAAGCATGAGAACAGTTTTCTCATGCATCATCACAGAACTGCATCATAGAAGTTTGCTGCATATCTCCTTCATCAGACTCTGCACATTTGGGCTCTAAACTGCACTTTAAACATATTTTCTAGTTAAACTGTCTGAATTCTTTTAATTGTGCCCATAGACACTCAGCAGGGGATCATTCCCAATACATTAGGTTGCTTTAACTGAGATTGCAGAAGTGTGACTTGTAACAGCTGTTTGTACACTTTATTATTATTATTCACAAAACTCAACTATATCTGAGCTAGAGGCTTTAACTTTGTCTAGTATATAACAAATTACATGCATATTTACATAGCTTGCAGCTTGGCGATAACATTCTGAGTGAAGACTCTGACATTATGCTGCAATCTGTTTGAGTGTCTGCCTTAAGTACACCGGCTTTTGCTTCTCAGTACAGACTTCCTGAAAACCCTCCTGCCACTCATTTTTCAGTTTACGTAAGGCTGATTGTTTCACATCTCTGATCTTGCACCTTCTGTCTTTGCTGTTAGCTTGTACAGCATCAACAAACTGTATTTCTTCTGCAGTCACACCAATGTCTAGTCTTGAGCATTTGTTTCTGCAACATTCATATTCTGCACTTGTGACTTTTTACATTTAAATCATACTTTTAAAAAAAAATACCCAACATTTCTACGTATGATGTAGGCTTATTATTTCATTCTTTTTTTTTGCTTTACATTGCATACCTGTAACCACAACATTGAAACTGGGTGCAGTTATTTGCTAAATGTTTGCAAAGCACCATTTTGTTTGACATGATGGGAGCCATGAAGACTGCCCTTCTGTTTTTAATTTTATTATATTTACAACTTCTAGGATTCAGTGTTTCCTTCTTCTCTCATACATAGTCTCAGTTTTACATGCTCTCAAGTCCTTAGTGATTGATCTTAGCTGTACATTCAACAATAAATTGATATGACCCATGTATGACTTTTTTCCAGTTTCATATCAGACTGTCTCAGTAGTCCACCTCTTATGAATTTATTTCTTATGCCACAGACTAGTATGTAGCTAATTAATGAGTCACACAGGTTCTCAGATTCACACTCTTACACTTTGTGGAATAACTCAGCAACATATACATCAATGTCTTTTTTCCAGACCCCTGATTTCTGTGAATACTAAATATGCTACATAGGAGAGCTTCTGGTTTAACTTGCACTATGACAGGAATTTACTTTTGAGTATTGTCAATCTGTTTCTGTCTGTATCTTTCAGAGAAAAAGTGTTAAGTATTTTAATGGCTTCCTTGCATACATGGCACATAGGACATGTTGTGGCTTGCCACTGAGACCACTCAGTAAAATACAACTCAAACTTTTGTATCCAGGACATTAACTTTCTGACACATCTGAGTTGCTGGTGGTTCAATGGATGCCACATGGAACCAAAAAATAAAGAAATATCCTCTTAAACATTTGCAGTCTAGAGCAATATATCTCTCAATGAAAACTTGTATTTTTAAGCAAATTGAGAGTAATTGTCTTCTCTATGTGAAAACAAAATTAGTGAGGCACATTTTCTATGGTGACTGTGAAAACAGAACTCAAATAATTTTACATGTTAGCTACGACATGGTAATACTGTTCAGACATGAAAGAAAAATGCACTCATATAGCACTAGAATATACAACTGGATAAACAATTTTTTTATGGTTTAAACGTTCTTTATTAGAGAATACAGAGAAACCTATGCCTTCATTGTAGAACTGTACCTTTCTTCTGATACATTAGATCTGTATGAAGAGGCACTAATAATCAATGCTTCAAGATGATGCATGCATCCCTTTTGAAACAGAGAGAGAGTGAGAGAGAAAGACAGAGACAGAAGAGAGATGATTCTTCACTGAACCTTTACTTTGAAGTTTTGAACCCTTCCTTGTCACATAAATTGTATCCTGTATTACTTCTAACTTTTACAGGTATTCTTCGTGACATACTATGGTATCCGTTACATAACAGTACAGAAAACCAGGCTGGCGTCAGTCAATGCACTACCTAGATAAGGCATGAGTTTCATAGTTTGCATTGACTTGTGTCTGGACTTGGTGGTCATCATGGGTCACAGACTCCACTACATCCAATTAAAAGGTCTCAAAGCTGTCCTGTACTTTTAGTCTTTTTTTTCTGAAATGCTTAAGGAGTCATAATTCCTAATACTCTGTGGGAGTTTATTGCAGAAGAATGTAATAGCTGGAGCCAAAAATCTACAACTCATAGAACTATTTCAAGTCGGAATATGGAAACTGATTTCATTATCCCTAAGTATTCTTTCATTCTTATGTAACTCCAGCTCTAAAAGTATCATTAGAAACTGGTTGTGTAAAGCTTTGCAACCCAGACATAACCAACCTCTTATATATCTATAACACTGTAAAGGCTTAAGAATCTTAAACATCTAGGGTGATCCATTTCTGTACAAGCTGGAACCTTTTCAGTGAATTTCCCATGTACATTTTCTTACATCTTTAGATCACCCTTGGTGCATGTACATACAGAAGTATTATATACAATAAATGGTCGAACACAGAACATATATAGTTCAGTCAGACTAAAAAAAGAATTCTGAAATATTGTTCATAGTTCTGAAAATCAGGCCCATTACTCAGGGTACTCTGATCCTAAATTTAAATGCATTTTCCTAAATGGTCATTTATTATTTAAAAGGGTCATAAGATCTTGCTTTACTTCAGTGATTTCTGTAGAGCTGTTGATTATAATGACATCTGCCAGAATTCTTTGGGGCCCAAAATGTATTACTTTACACATATCGGTGTTCAGTATTAATATATGATGTTTTTACCATTTTCTTATTAAATTTAAGTATACATTCAGCAAGTTCATGTCATTAATAGTGTCGTAATGGATTTTATATTAATATCATCCATGTACTTTAAGACTCAGTGTAGGCCAAATACTAATAAGAAAAATATCATTAAAAAATCTAGGGGCAAACACTGACCCTGGGGTGCACCAGCACAAGCTGGAGCTCAACTGGACGGTTTGCCTAAGATAATTTCACTCTGATGTCTACCTACTACCCATTGTTATATCCATCTGATTATATATTTGTTTAATTTTTTTACAAGGAGGCTCTGAATAATCTCCAGATAAGGAATACTTTTGAAAGCCTTAGCCAAATCTAAATATACTATGGTCACACCCAATCCCATGTTCAAAATTGCACTAACACACTCATAAATGTTAGTTAAGCATTTAAGAGTAGACTGTCCTCCTAAAAAGCCATGTTGATTTAGATATATTTTAGTATCATATGTGTGGTCTCTTCCTTGAGTAAAGATATCAGATATATTTAGAAACATTTCCCTAGTATACAAGTGAGACATTTAGGACAATAATGCTGAACCATATCTGATGGACCTCTCTTACAGATAGGCAGTATATTCATTCATTTCCAGACTGCTCAAACTTGCCTTTCATGTAGAAGTGAATTGAAAAAGTTAGAAAAGGTTTCCCTGATGGACCTCACACAACCTAATACGTTCATTGTGAAAGAGTGAAAATAATGAATGCATTAGAGTCCCTCTTATGTACATCGTGTATACCATATACTGCCTCCAGCAGACGGTAGAGCTGCTTACATTCACCTATAGCAGCATCCCTTAATCTCTGAATAGCTTGCCAGATACTAATTTAGGTATTCTGCAGAGTATGTCTGAGCCTTTTATGCATGCATATAAAATGTCTTGGTGGATCACATGTGCCCTTACATATCGCAGAACCTCCAGCTGCTAGATAAAGTACAGCTGTGTAAGTTTAACTTACCATAGCAGGGGATATTTGAATGATCACTGCTGCAGTAACCTTAGCTATATGGTTTATATCCTGCCAAGGATATAACAGCTGGACAAATTCCAAAGTTTCAGGACACCTTCCACATGCCCAAACTGTCAAGCAACCTGATCTGAGCTGACTAAAAGAACAACTTTCGGTTCAAAGCCCTTCAGAGTTTTCTTGCTAGCAGAGAGACTGGGGCTGAGACCTGAAAGGACAATGCAAGGAATAACAAAAAATAAATGTCCATGCCCTGGCATAAAAAACACAGCAAAAAAGAAGGAAGAGTGGAGGATGGGAGGGATGAACTAGCTACTACAGCACTGATAATTTGAACAACTACTGCAATGGTAAGTTCAGCTTCTACAACTGTACTATGTTTATTTATTTTATTTTATTTTACATTTGTTGACCGGGCTAGTCTAGCTGGACATATTTCCATTTTCAGTAGAGGCCCGGGGAGAAAAGCTCCACACAGATATACAAAGTATAAAAATATTGTTACAAAGTAAGTAAAGGATTAATAAATGATAAAACAGATGTTTTTTCATTCTAGATATAAAGTAGCAATAAACAGAATATTACTTAGGGAAGCTAAAAACAGTTGTAGTACAGGAGAGTTATGTACAATACTTCACATCAGGTACAAGGATTTAAACAATAGGTTAGAGTTTAGCTAGTGACAGTCTTATTTACAGATTAAGGAAGTAATACTTCACATAAGGTACAAGGATTTAAGCAATAGGTTAGAGTTTAACTAGTGACAGTCTTATTTACAAGACTAAGTGTTTAGAAGAGAGGAAGTTAGGTTAGAAGAGGAAGAAACAGGGGTGATGAGGGTGGTTAGTCAGGGTTACTACAAGGGCAAAGCCAGTGCTTTTGGAGGTGTTTTTTAAGTTCTAGTTTGAAAAGTGGCAAGGATGTTATTAGAGTTAGTTCATTGGGTAGCAGGTTCCAGTTGTTTCCTGCTGTGTTGGTAAACAGAGAGTCACCAGCTGCATTATTAGACTTTGTTAAGCTAGCAAGGAGTTTGTTAGAAGAACGTAGGGAATTCAGATTATTGTATGGGACTAGGAGTTTTGAGAGTATAGGGGTATTATTGGGTTGGTGAAATATCTTGTGGGGAATTGTGAGTTGGGTGTTTTCAGATGGTTTTGGAATTCAAGCCAGTCGAGTTGCCTGAGATTAGAGCAGTGGTGGGTTCTAAAGGGATTGCCAGTAGCAAATCTGGCAATGTTATTATAGAAAGTTGCTAATTTGTTAAGGTTAGTTTTTTTTAAGGTTGGTAAATATAGGTGAAGCATACAAAAGGGTTGAAATTAGATGGGAGTGAGCAATCTTGGCTCTAGCTGTTGAGGTTAAAAAAGGTTTTATTCTATATAAGGAACCTATTTTTCTGTTGACTATTTTAATGGTGTTGTTTATATGGTAATCAAATGAGAGATTATTGTCAATGGTAATTCCTAAAAGTTTAGTGGTAGAGTCTGGGAGAATAACAGTGCCATTATTTGAAGAGATTGAGAAATCTAAGGGGGGGGGGGCCTAGTAGTGGGTGTAAAGAGAAGGAGTTTAGTTTTTTTAGCATTAAGTAAGAGGCAATGTTTGGTAAACCATGTTTCTATAGTGTTGAAAACATTTTGAGTAAGAGAATGTAGTTCAGATGGAGAGACTGCTGAACAAATTAGTGTGGAGTCATCTGCATATTGAATACAGGTGGCTTCAGGGATTGCTACATGGAGATCATTAATAAATAGTGAGAAAAGAAGTGGTCCTAGAATGGAGCCCTGAGGGACCCCGATGGTGACAGGTAAAAAGGATGAGATTTGATTTTCCCAGAGGACTGCTTGTTGTCTGTTGCTGAGATACGATGTAAATCACTTAATGGCCAGAGAGTCAAAGGAAAGAGATTCAAGAATATTGATTAAGCAGGTATAGTTAACCAGTCAAAAGCTTTAGAGAGGTCATTAAAGAGTGCAGATGCAAGAATGTTGTTGTTACGGTTTCTATTGATGGTATCTGTGAAGGATAGAAGGGCAGTAGTGGTACTATGTGATGGCCTAAAGCCATGTTGACAGTAGAATTTGTTGGTGAATGCATTTTTCCATAATTTTAGCTAAGGGTGATAGGAGAACAATTGGCCGATAGTTAGAGTAGTCATTAGAGTTTCCACCTTTATGTAAGGGGATAATGTGGGAGATTTTCCAAATATCTGGGATGGTTCCTTCTTGGATTGTCCTATTTATAAGGATAGATATAGGGTAGGCAATTACTTTGGCTGCTGTTTGGGGATATTGGGAAGGAAGTTGGTCAACAGATGGAGTACATGGCTTAAGTTTGTGAAGAAATTTATAGATGAGAGAAGTAGAGATGAGTAGTAGTTTAAATTGAGAAAAAGAGTGTGTTAAGTTGCTTGGAAGGCTGGCGTTTTCAGAGATAAGATGACTAGCTAGAGATTGTATAGTCTCAGTGAAGAAAGAGTTAAAGGTATTGGCAGTTTGATGGGGAGTATTTGGATCTGCATCAAGTGGGGTGGGTGTTTGGAACTTTCCTGGGGAAATGAGCTTATTAATGCAGGACCAGAACTTTTGAGGATTATTTTGATGAGTTTGTTGAAGTTTACAGTAATAGTTTCTTTTATCTGTGAGTATTGCTTTTTTGTGCTGTTTCTAAGCTGCCTAAATTGTAGAAGATCAGAACTATTTCTATGAGATCTCCATTTAGCCCAGACTTTGTTCCTAAGTAGAATTTGATTTCTAGTTTCATTAGAAAGCCATGGGGCTGGGTTAGACTTCATTCTTATGGAATGTTTAGGAGCATGCTTATCCAGGATAGATAAGAATAAAGTGTTAAAATACTTTACAGCCTCTTCAAGTGGAAGGGATTTTAAAGGGTTCCAGTTACATGCTCTAAGCTCAGTTTGGAATAATTCTGCCTTAAAGTGTTTGGTAGAGCGTACTGTCCTAATGATGGGGAGGTTTGGAAAATCCTTTTTTCTCTTGTGATGTATGTCAAGGAATGATCACTTAGATCATCTGGTAGAGTTCCTACTTTATAAGTTTGTTTCACATTATTTATGAGTATCCAGTCTAAGGTACTCTCTTTCTTATTAGGTTTGTTAATTCTGGTTGTAGAGGTTATGGTTTAGGTAAAGCCATGGAGGTTAATATGAGAGGTAGGACTTTCAGCACTAACACTTTTCCAGTCCATATTAAAGTCACCTAGTATTATTGTTTCTTGGGGGTAGGTAGAAGACACCCAGCAGAGTAAATCCTCTATTGTAGTGATATTGTTTCCAGGTGGTATGTAAATGTAGATAATGTATAAAGATTTTTTTGCATTGATTTGAAGCTTAGTAATGAGGACTTCTGCGTTGCTATCCTGGGTTGGATTAGATGGTAGGGTAGAGATATGAAGTCCATTTTTAAATATAATTGCTACTCCACCTCCTTTACATTTTGTTCTGTCTTGTCTAACTATATTATAGCCCTGTGGAATAATTTCATTATCTTTGGTTTCTGGTTTTAATCAAGTCTCAGTAAGACAGAGAATATCAAAGGAGTGAATATCTAGGAGGGCATGAAGGTGATCTATTTTATTAATGATGCTTTGGATATTAAGATGCCCTATTAGGAGAAAACTATTGAGTTTAGGGTGAGTTGTTTGGATTGTAGGGTTGGTAGGGCCAGGGTTGGGGTGGACATCACCATCTTTTAAGGAGGGATCATTTAGTTTTGTTACTGAATAGTTGCCAAGGTAAGTAATGATTTTCAATTTTTTTTCTGAGTTTAGCTTATGTTTAATGTGGGAGAGTCTGTGGTATTTGGGTAGTAGGTAACTGGAAGTGGAAGCAATGTTAGAATGTCTATTGAAGGATATTTGTGTGTAGATTGCAGTTTGTTTGTGAGAATGATTATGATGGAGATAGTGTAGTTTTTCAAAGGAGGTAAGAAGGTAGGTTGAGATGAGGGTAGTTGAGAGTATAATTGTGAGTGTTAGCTTGTAAAGATTAGGAGGAGGCATTTTAGAGGAGATTATACAGTAAGAACTCAAGTATATGGATGCAAGAGGGAGCAAGATGTGGAGTAGAGGAAGATAAAAGGATACAGGAAGAGGAGAGTGGGGGAACTATGTATACAAGTTGAGAGTAGGAGGAAAGATACCTTAAGGAGTGGTTAATTGTGTGTGATTATTAGAAGATGGGGGTGTGGTGAATTATGTGGGATGAGGTGATGTATGGGATTGGTTGGGTGATAGTGAGGGTGTGGTTTAAAGAAGTATAAGTGTAGGAGTACTGGGGGTGGGTGGGAATTGGGGGTAGGGTAGGGGAGCAGAGTGAGCCCGCAGGGAGAACGGACCGGGTCACAGCTGAGAGAGGCTGAGAGGCAATCAGTTATGGAGAGAGACCAAGATCTACAGGCATAGGAAGGGTAAGAGACAAACTGTTTCTAAGTAGCAGAGAAAACAGGTGAGCAGAGGTATAGCTATGCTGGGGAGACAGTTATATAAAACAGTTTAATAGCAGAGAGAGAGATATTTATAGAAAGTGCCAAAGGCAGGAGAGGAGGTCTATACAGCTGGATAATAGAGAGGGCCAGTAGCAAAAGCAGTGATAGTCAAAGGTGTAAATTTATTAGGCTCCCAGACTAACCTAGGATAATTTCCTATTCAAGCAGTCATGTGATAAGGGGTAAGTACATGAAAAGAGAGTACAAACACAGCTAGCAGAGTCTAGCTGGTCTATTGAGCTAGTTGGTTTCTACAGCCAGTGAGAGATGGTATTTCAAAACCTAAGATTTGATGCCCTCTACTGGATACAGTGGGGAAAGCATTAACTCCATTAGGATAGTAGGTGGAGGGGGGATAGGTTAATAAAGGATGGTGGGGGTAGTTCCACGGGTGTGCTGGCCCTTACAAAATAGTTTAGAATTTAAATGCAGATACCAGAATTTAGAGTTATCACATTCACAAGGTTATAGATTAAATCATACATATACTGTAGGATAACACCTACATAGTAAGGCTGAAAGTGGAGGGTCCAGGTAGATCTTGAGGGGCTTCTAAGTTGAGTTTCCCTACTATTCAGTAGGATATCATTAGCCTTACAGGGTTTCAAAATGGAAGAACTGGCTGTGTCTCCACACAGGACTTGGAAGCTGAAAAATGAGACAGAAAGAAAATATTAAATACTTTGTAGCTCCCTAGGTTACATTTCATACAGGAGTGGAATGGGAAGTGTAGAGGAAGAGTGCTAGTCAGAAGCTGAGTGGAGTATATGATGCAGTGAGGTACTAGTTCAGAGTGTAAGAAGCAGGAAGGTTAATTAGCACAGGTATGCAGCTTATAAGATCAAATACATTTAAGTGCATGGCTCAGAGAAAAAAACAATGCATAAATATCTACAACAGAAGACAATGTGTGGTTACTAACTTCAAAACAGCATTAACTAATGACGCTAAAGACTAACTAATTAGTTTAGCCTGTTAAACAAACATGAAATTAAACCAAGTCATAGAACAGTACATACAGCCTATTACAGTCAAATCAAGATAGGATGTTCATTATAGAATCCCTATTGCCAGCAGCACAATTAGCTCATTGATAATTCATAAATAGCACTTGAGTAGTATGAGTGTAAGGCTAAGGGCCTAATCCCAAGATTAATTAGGCTAAAGCAAATTATGCAGTGCTATAGCTAAGGGGTTCTTTTAGGATGCTAGGCTCCCAAGGACTGTAATACTTATAAAAATTATAGCCAAAAGAGGGATGAGGCTGGTTTACATCACCACAGTAGAAAGGAGATAATAGAAGTAGTGAGATTGGCTTGTCCAGGCTACAGGATCAGTAGTTTATAATTGAGTAGCCTTCCTGGATGCCGGTTAGGGAAGTCACCAGGGAGAAATTAAACCTTTTAACTAAAAAAAAACTTAGCAAAACTCGGGTATCCAAATGCCACAGCATAAAAAATCCCCACCAACAAAAGGGTAACAGGATAATGTTCTTCATATGATCACTGCTGCAGTTGCCTTAACTATATGAGTAGATTACCACAGGTACCTATAGTTGGGAGATGAAAGGAGAAGGGTCCAGGAACCTCTGGAGAATGATCTAAGCAAAGCTTGATCTGGACCTAGAGAAGGAATCAAGCTGTTATGCTTTGTAAAAGTACATACAGAGGACCAAGTAGCAGCTTTTAGAATACTTCTAGAATTCAACTCTTTCCAAAAACCATAGATGAAGCCAACGTCCCTGTAAATTCAGCATTGAACCTGCCTGGAATAGATTTGTCTTGGTGAGTATAACAAAAGGTAATAGTAATAGACAACCATTTGGAAATAGTCTGATTTGACACAGGTTGTCCCCTCTTACCTTCACAAGAAATTAACAATTGATCCAAAGATCTGAAAGATTTAGTTCTGTCAAAAATAGTGCCTGAGTTTTCTGTGGACATCCAAGGTATGGAGTACTTTTCACCCTCATTTTTAGGTTCAGGAAAGAAAATGGGGAGATGGATAGTTTGGCTTAAAGTAAACATGGACACCAATTTAAGCATAAAAGAAGGATTAGTTCTCAATGAAAATCTGTCATTATGGAAAATGAGGTAGGGTTGACTCACCATAAGAGTATGCAATTCAGATACCCTTCTTGCAGAGGCCAGAGCAATCAGTAGAACAGTTTTCCATGTTAAGAACCGTAAGTCAGCCACATTAGTTGGTTCAAATGGACCAAGTGTTAGCTTCTCTAACACAAAATTAAGATTCCCAATAAGACACCACTGGTTACTTGGAGGCCTCTTATGCAAAACCCCTTTCAAGAACATTTTAACCTAAGACTGCTTTGAAAGAGGAAGAACCATGGGCAGGCATGCTGAAATGGCTGATAAATGAACCTTCATAGATGCATAATAAAGGCCATAGATTAGTAACTTACACAAATATTGTAAAACCAGAGAACAACTAATCCCACATGGGTGCTGGTTATATTGTTGGCACCAACTAGAAAACCTTTTCACTTTGCTAATATATAATTTTCTAGTAGCAAGCTTTCCTGCCTCAATTAGTACCTGTTGTTTGTCCTGAGAAAACAGGTTCCTAAAAGGAATTATGACCCTATAATCCAGACATTGAATTGAAGATAATTGGTGTTGGGTGTATCAAAGACCCCTATTCTTGAGTGAATAGATCCATTCAGTGAGGAAGCTTATGGCAATTGCCACTGTCCTTTTCCAAAATAAGGGAGAACCATGGTTGTCTGAGCCAAAAGGAAATTGCCATAATGATCTTGTGGGAGTCCTTCTAAATCTTCAGAAGTAACCTGGATATTTGTGGAAAGGGTGGAAAGGCCTGTAGGAACATTACTGTCCATAGAAAAAAAGGCATTTGTCACTCAGGCCTTCTTACCTGGAGTCCTGGAACAGAATCTTGCCAGTTGATTGTTCAGAGATGAGGCAAACAGCTCTACTTGAGAACTCCCCACAGATGGATCAAATCTTGGAAGACCCCCTGATCTAGTTTTCATTCATGAGGGTTTGTCCTCATCCTCCTTAGCTGGTCTGTCACACAATTTTGCTCTGAATTGAATGTGGGTTGCCTGTAGAGTGAGCTTGTGCTGGGAAGCTATATCCCAAGCTAACATGGTAAGTCTGTAAAGGGGGCATGACCCAGTTCCCCCTTGCTTGTTGATGTACCACATGACTGTAGTATTGTCTGTAACAACTTATAACCACTTGAAGAGGTCACGTGAACCAAAAATGGTTCAGAGAATTGAGTGCCTTTATCAGGGCAAGCATCTCTTTCATATTTATGTGCTTGCATCTGTCCTTGGTATTCTATAACCCCTGCTATTTTACCCGTCTAGAAACTGCTCCCAAAGCAAAGAAAAAAGCGGATGTGGTGAATGACTGCTTTGGATCAGGGAGGGAGAAGGGGAAACCTGGAGTTAAGGATATCTGTTGTCTCTACCAACAGATTTCTCTTCTGACAAACCCCAGTACTGGGATCTGAAAAGATGAAGGGTGTTGATGTCGGGACCAAAGAGATTTCCAATACCACTGTATCTTTCTCATGTAGTAGAAAGCCTTAGAAATAGATCTAAATAAGAATCTATTTTTTCCTGTGGAAGAAAAGCTCTTTGAATTGAAGTGTCTAGTTTATATCCCAGAACAAAATCCTGTGTGTAGGAATCAAGAAAGACTTTTGAATGTTCTCATGGCATCCCAGCTTGTACAAGAGATATTTCTCCCAATAGAGAGATTCCTGACATTTTGAAAAAGACTCTACAAAGATAAGCAAGTCATCTAAATATGGAAAACTGTTGATACCCTGTAGCCTGCAATGAGCTATAAAGAGAGCTAGATGCTTTGTGAACCCTCTTGGTGCAATGGATAGTCCAAAGGGTAAGGCAGAGAACTGATAATGTGATCCAGACACACAAAATCTGAAAAAAACATCTGAAGTCTGGTTGAATAAGGATGTGATAAGCACATTTTAAGTCTAGTGTTACCTGGAAACTTGAAACAGGAAGAAGAGGCTGTGAAGTGTTATCATTTTGAACTTTGGCACTATCATAAACAGGTTTAGGAAAAAAGATATTGAACTGGTCGACAAGCATTTTCTTTCTTTGACACTAGAAACAACCTTGAAAAAACCCTTCCCCACCTGGAAAGGAGGAACTGGTTCTATCGCTCCTTGGGACAGTATATGATAAATAACAGGATGATAGAAAAGAGTTTGATTTGCAAGATGAGGAATGGCTCCCTGGAAAGGAGGAATTTCATCCCACTGTCATCTGTAACCCTGATGAATGATTTTCTGAACCCATTTGTCTGAAACAATCTGTTGCCAAAGAGAAAAATGGAGATTCAGACATTCTGAAAGAGAAAAATGGCCAGGGTGAGAGAGGTCACAAGGTCTCCTGAATAGATATTCAGACTTTTTGGACTGTCCTTGGTTTTGGGAGGCTTGAGTCTTCTTTTTTGGAACTCACTTGCCACTTTTTCACATCTGTTTACCCAAATTCTGTTTATACTGTTTATTCTGTTTAAGTCAAAATTGTATGAGGCGAAAGAAAATGCATTGGATAATGTGGAAAAGGAGGGCTGAAAAATCTTAAAAAAGATTCTTAGGATCAGCTTGCCCCTTTCATCACACTTTTCGATCATCTCTGCAGAAAATGGGCTAAACAGTAAATCTCTTTCCAAGGGAAACTTTTAAATCTCAGTTTTACATCATCTGGGAGGTGCTGAGAATGCAAACAAACAAACCTCCTTAAAATAGTAACAATGGCCATAGGCATGGAAGAAGTATCAACAGAGTCATATACACTGCAATCAACAAGTAGTGACCTGCACAACAGAAGAAACTAAGTTATTTAAAGCAAAATTTTCTTCATGAGAAGAAACTGTAGACAAAACATTCCTCATGCTTTCACAATTTGTCAGAACAAAGTTTAACATGGGAGTCTGACAATTAAAAATTCTGAAAATCAGATTTGCAGAACTATATACTTTTCCCCATACCCATCAGTAATGTTCCCGTCCTTATTAGAAACAGTAGGATTGGAATTAACTAAGTGCTTAGCTGCAGTGGAGTCAGCAAAGGCAAGAGCTACTGGGTCAGGTTTGTGAATAGTGTATAACAATTTAAAAGATTAAGGAACTTTATACATCCTATCTGCCTGACACATATCCTCTACAGCAGTTAGGACAGGAGAAATGGGAGTAGGTTTTGGCAAATCCTTCTATAACAACTTGTATTATTTTCTGAGGGACTGAGAAACCTCAGTGTTCTCCCACTGAAAACACAAGCACATTCTAGCAATATTCTCAGAGAAAGAGGGGGGAGAATCAGAAACTGAGCTCTACTTTGAGTCTGAATCAGAAATCTGAGGACAAAACCCTGAATCCATCCCTGAATCTTCCTGTTCAGATTCAGAATCTTGAATCTCTTCAGGTAAAAGGAACACCATCTTTCTTTTACCAGAAACTATTTTACAAGAAGGATCAATAGCCTGAATTAAACCCTGATCCAGACCAAGTAAACTACTTAAATCTAATGAAATTTGAGGAGGAGTAGATATATGCTTAGTTTTCTGTTTCTTTTTAACAGAAAAATCATGGCAACTGTGTTACTAACGGCAGCCACTGCTTCTCCAGAGATGGGCAAGGCCTTCTGACACAACAGAAGAATCTTCCCTGTTCCTCTCTATTAGGACTGACAAGACTGACTCTCCCTTGTCCACTGAGGGGACCCCCCAACAGCTGCAGATGACTTGGCTAACCCCTAGTCCATAATGACTGTAGATGCTACACCAGAGGATCTGTGGTAAAAGATGAGTGGTCTGAGGTACAGCAAACGGCCACAGCAGAATCACCCAGCTGCAGCTGAGACAAATTTCTAGCCTGCTGTGGTGGCAAAGACTGTTTGCTTAAATTTTTCTTTTTGTATCTGAAAGAAGGACTGACTGTGGGACTGATAATCTGCTCCATGGTCAAGCTGAAAATGGTGCCTGTTTCCTAAGGAAGACAAGCAACAAATGCCTGTAAAAATTACCATTACACCATGTTGGGAGGGTGGCCTAATGGTTAAGGTGTTTGCTTTACAAACACAAGGTGCAGGGTTTGAGTCTCACAAGGGATAATTAGGGGCAGTTAGCTTAGTACTAACCTATGAACAAAAGTTACTTTTTACAGAAAAATACACTGTAAAAAGCTCTTTGAAACAGTATGGCAGCCCTACAATGGAAAATAAACACAATTTCTCCACAAAAAACACGTTTTCAGTTTGTTTACTAGTTTTAAACTGACAGGAAAAACAAGTATTCTGTTTAAAAGAATGTTGCAGTTTTGAATGTCCATTAAAACACAACACTTATAGCTTTAAAACAAGTTTTCTGAAGAGAAAAGTAATACAACTACAATCTATTTAAGTTTTTTTCCTCAAAGGGAGCTAATCTGCCCAGCAAAGGAAAGCAGAAGCCAACTCTGACAGAATAATAGGAGGTTACTAGGCTAATGGCGCTGGGGCCCTTCCAAGCCTAGCCAAGAGTTTATCCCCAAAAAGAAACCTCAGTCAGCACCTGTCACCCCTGTCAATGAGGGACACAGATGGAACCCTGGGACAATCCTCAAAAAGTCTCAGAAGAGCACAGTCTTGGGTGACAGTAAAACTCTGAAGGGCTTCCCATCCAAACTTGTCTTTTAGTTAGCTCAGCTTGAGCTGCTTGACAGTTTGGGGGTGTGGATGGTGCCCTGAAGCTTTGGAAGCTGGTCCGCTGTTATATCCTTGGCAGGATATAACCCATATAGCTAGGGCTACTGCAGCAGCGATCAATATGAATTACGGCTGTGAACTATTAACCTTCCCAAAGTTCTTTCAGGGTTTGATTCCTTGAATCTCCATTTGACAACTCTGTGACTCTTAGGAAGTCACTTAACCAGGCAGTGCTCAATGACTGCCCATGATAAAGAACATTCTGTGCAGCGGGTTTACCTAGGCAGTTAGATTAGTAAATATATGTTATTATAGGCAGCAAGTTGAATTGATGACTTAATTTTCAGACGTCTGTCTCATGAAGGTTTGGGGTTCCCTTCTGACCTCAGGTCACTCACTGTGTGAAGTTGTACATGCTGTCTCTACATTTTGTGATTTATTTTTTTTGATTCCTGTTTCCCCTCAGTTCTGAAAAACTTACAGGTGGATTGGATTATCAGCAATGTTGCAAAAAGAACTTAGCCACCCAATGTGAAGCATGGGGTGGTAAGCACTCCACACTCTTCATTGAGGGGCTTCACTGTATCACCTTAATTAATGTGACATCTTCTCATATGACGCGGCATTGGGGCAGGTGTCTGATATTTGATGAAACAGTCCATTGCTGCAGCAGAACTCAACAAGTTGTGCAGTTGCAGTCTAAGTAGTTACCCTCATACATTCACCTCATTCAGTTACTTGCCTCATTCAGCTATTCACTCATTGATTCTCTACCTTCATTCACACACTTACCCCCTTACTGAGTCACTCAAATAATGCACACACTGAACCACCTTACTTACCTCGTTCTCACACTCACCCACTTCTTTACTTACAGATTCACTCACCTCAATATCACACTCAGCTACCTTACTCACTCATTTATTCACTCACTGATTCATTCATCACACACACACACACACACACACACACACACACACACACACACACACACACACACACACACACACACACACACACACACACACACACACACACACACACACACACACACACACACACACACACACACACACACACACACACACATCCACCTTATTTACTGACTCACTCACTGACAACGTGTATGTCATATAAGGCTATAATTTAGGCTCTTACAGCTTACAATTTTCATAACTGCCCTTGTTATTTGCAGATGACAAAGTGCTCCCACCCAACCCATTCCTCTGAAACAGGATCCATTTTCAATAACTTAAAACTGACCTTTATAAGCTGGAGGCACAGTTCCAGGTAAAGAAGTTAATCCCCAGCATAATGTTTCAAATTCTTTATTGCAAGAGAGATCACTCAGTTTACCTCTTATGTTAGCATTACCCCTCATCGTTACTTCATAGAAGAAGGTGCTACTGTTACTTCAGAGGGGACACAAATTCAGACTTTAAAGAAGATTACAGTATTCAGCAGGTTACAATAATCAACAACTGCTTTAACTTGCACCACACAGTTTCAGTGGTCTTTCACGAGAAAATTATTATTTTACTTACTTTAAATGCCTACCCGTTTGAATACATCCTCTGAATAATCTGAAAGTGCTATTAATTATGTATATATTTAATTTTGTATATAGTTCTAATACAGGTCAGTAACAGTTCTTTTTCTCTTTTAAATTCTTTGTAAATTGAACACTCAGTTGTTTGCTTGTGTATTTATATATTCCTTTCATATAATCCAGTTCCTTATGTATGTTATAATCAAGTGTTTGTGTCATTTGGTATTGTATTTGCCTACTGGCCTGGGTCTTAGGGCCAGTCCAGTCTCTTGGTTAACAAAAATACGTACATACATACATACATAGATACATACATACATATATACATGCATACATACTACTGTACATATATAAATAATGAAATGGAACTGCTAAACAAATTAAAACATGAGTTTTCATATTAACAAAGTCTTTCATAATGCATTGAGCTTGTATGTTCTTTTCTGTGAGTCTGTATTTATCCCTTATTCAGACTGTTCAGTAATGCAAATGTCCCTCATGTCATTGACAGGTCATTTCCTTTGGCATTCCAGCCTAGACAAATGGCTCTGTAAATTGCTCACTACTGATAAGCTGCCCTTGTTTAAATCCACATATCTACCTGGCATGCAAAATTATAATGGGTAAGCATGGCCTGTTATGCATTATCTTACCTCTACCACCATCGATGCCTGTGCAAGGTGTGCCAGTAGGTATGGACTTAGTGCCCTTGTTACTTTGTTAAATGTTTCCCATTGAGGTAGAACTGAAGGATGTGTGTGTGTGTGTGTGTGTGTGTGTGTGTGTGTGTGTGTGTGTGTGTGTGTGTGTGTGTGTGTAGAGCACTGTTACATCCTTGTTCCTGTAGTCAGGCACACATATCTGTACTTGACTTATGAGCTGCTTTACCTTCTACCACACAGTTTCAGCTGCCTTTCCGTTGGAAATTTCCCTGACAAAGTTGTAAGATCTAACATACTTATAATGGTTACAAGGCATTTCAGCAGCTGCTGTTTAGCAAAGGCACACTCACCTATGGTAGTGCTCAGAATATTTGTTTGCAATGTCTGTTCCCATACTGGAGGTATGAATGGATGTGTTTATTACAGCATACCCATCACTGTCCAAGCCATGAACTAGTGGTAATCTATGCGCTGTGCACATTATTGAATGTACCATGCACATTCCTGAATGTTTTACTGAGTTTATAAAATTGGCAAATTAACATTTTTGCTTAAAACTTAATTACATAATTTTTAGGTGTGTATAGTAAATGCTATTAACTGTAGCTAAGAAAAGGTTGCTTCATTTCCAATGATTTTGTCAAAAACTAGACTGAAAGGTGCTTCAGCCTAAATGTTAACTTTTGGGGATTAATATATTTTATGAGGTTTTGGTGACCTTGCAGATGGGTACGACACATATGGGGTATAGGTGATGTCTTGCTTTCCTCTCAAAAATTTGATTTCCATTTTGCTCAGAGCACTATTCAATCAATCTAGCTTGACCTCATGATCTTTGACATGGAGGTCAGAGGTAAAATAATAGGTACACAGCACACCTGTCACCCAGCCAGAAGTCAGTAATTTTAATATTTTATTTTATTTTATTTATTTTATTTTACATTTGTTGACTGGGATAGTCCGACTGGATTCATGTCCATTTTCAGCGGAGGCCCGGGGAGAAAAGCTCCAGGGTATGCAGAGTAAACAAAGTAATAAAGACATTATAACAGAGCCAAAAATCCACAAATGCACTGCGGACAAATACAGGCATGATATTACAGTAAATACTATGACAAGCAATAATAGACAGGTTCTCGACACTGGTAATAGCATTTTATAACATACTGTAATGTAGAGTATGACTGTGTATTACTAATATTCTGCTTACAGAGAGCTGCCTGTTGTTGAGACACTACCTTGAATTCATTTTGGTTATGCTTTATGGATTTCCAGTCACATTTGTCATATTCCAGTACTTCTCCTAAGCTCTAAGGAGTGACAGGTGCTGCATGACAGTGAAGGTGTTGCATTTCAGAGCAACACACCTAGATCTAACGTGCCGCTACCATGCAGTTGAATAGGCGACCCTAACTTATTTTACTTTCTTGTGTTCTTATGTTACTCTTGAAAACATAACCACTGATGTCGGTAAGCCTGCCATTATAATAGAACATAATATATAAAGATTCCCTCAATTATGTAATGCTGAGATCTCAGTCTTTACTTATATATTCTTTTATATTCCTGCATCATTTGTGAAAGCTGGTATGTTCTTAAGTAGTGTGTCTACCCAATAAATAAAAGCTAAGTAAAAACTGATGGTTCTATTTTTGTCTTTCGACTGAAGAAAAGTTACAGCTTTATGTTTCAGATTATTTTGCTAGTTAGTTTTTATAAATCAGGATACTTCAGAGTGGGCTGAAATGGCCTAAGCTTTATTTTTTTTCCTTGTTTTATCATTTACAGATCACTAGGATGCCACATCCTATCCTGGCAGTCAATGGCCACAAGGATTTGAATGAGGACAGGCACTGGTCTACTGCAGAAGGCACATGGTCACTTCCAAAGACAAACAGATACACATGCCATACCTCTCAACTGTCCAGATTTTTGCCTCATATTTTTAGGCTGTTCTTTGTAAAATTTGTGGTTTTCTGGAAAATCAATGAAGACTGAAGTCAATAAATAATGACATACATTTGAGTTACATACTTTATATCCTTCAGAAAATGCATGCTAATACAAATCCTATTATTCTAACTACTTTCTAAGTTTATAAAAAAAATATTTAATATCTGTTCTTACTTTTAGGCCTCTGTATTTTAGTCTCTGTCAAGATTTCTTGCATTTAATGGTTGAGAGGTGTGACACGTACACACACGTACACACACTCACACACACACACACACACACACACACACACACACACACACACACACACACACACACACACACACACACACACACACACATACCCAGCCACCTCTGGGCAATTTGGCATATCACCAGTCAGCCTATTGACATAAGGAAGATATGTTGACTCTACACAGAAGGTTCTCCATCAAAGAACAAAGACTCAAACCAGCAAACCTCTTGCAGTGAGTCGATAACACTACTCTCTGTGCCACTGTGCCTCCTTGTGACCAAACAATAGCACACTAATAATAATGGGAAGTATGCTTCCCATCAGGAGAGCAATGACATTACATCATTACTGGGAAGTATGCTTCCCATCAGGCAAACAGTGACATCACATCATTATTGGGAAGTATGCATCACATCATTACTGGGAAGTATGCTTCCCATCAGGCAAACAATGACATCACATCATTATTGGGAAGTATGCATCACATCATTATTGGGAAGTATGCTTCCTATCAGGAGAGCAATGACATCACATCATTATTGGGAAGTATGCTTCCCATCAGGAGAGCAATGAGATCACATCATTATTGAGAAGTATGCTTCCCATCAGGAGAGCAATGACATCACATCATTACTGGGAAGTATGCATCACATCATTACTGGGAAGTATGCTTCCCATCAGGCAAACAATGACATCACATCATTATTGGGAAGTATGCGTCACATCATTATTGGGAAGTATGCTTCCTATCAAGAGAGCAATGACATCACATCATTATTGGGAAGTATGCTTCCCATCAGGAGAGCAATGAGATCACATCATTATTGAGAAGTATGCTTCCCATCAGGAGCGCAATGACATCACATCATTATTGGGAAGTATGCATCACATCATTATTGGGAAGTATGCTTCCCATCAGGAGAGCAATGACATCATATCATTATTGGGAAGTATGCTTCCCATCAGGAGAGCAATGAGATCACATCATTATTGGGAAGCATGCTTCCCATCAGGAGAGCAATTACATCACATCATTATTGGGAAGTATGCATCACATCATTATTGGGAAGTATGCTTCCCATCAGGAGAGAAACTACATCATACCTTTATCATCCAGCAAAAGATGCAGACTGAAACATTGACAAGCATTAAATATGCGTACATATTTATTATTTCTTTTGCAAACTGGATAGGTAGGTGGACTGGCCCATTGACCCTTTGCAGCCATGAGATATGTTGAACACAGTCATTCTCTCTCTCTCTCTCTCTCTTTCTCTCTCTTTTTATCTCTCTCACTTTCTGTATACACACACAAACACACACATATATAATTTTATGTCATTTGATTGACTGCACATTTGATTAAATTCTAAATGGTGGAACCCATTTGATTAAAAATTAATTTGACTGAAAACTCATTTGATAGAAAACCTTCTCCACAAGTATCCCTTAAATATGATTTTGCAGGGGGGCAACACCCCCTCCCATAATTATACATACTAACTGCATGGTCACTCAACCATGGAGAAAAGAGGAAAACAGCACACACACAAAGAATCATTGCTGGAGAGCTAGCACAAACATCTATAGATCTTGGGGACAACATGACACTGACATTTGCAATCCACACAAACTCTACTAGACTCACTTCCCTAATAGCTCCTATGATAACAACTTATACCATCAGATACTTTTTATAGGCTCCTACACTTTTGTATTAAATGAGCTTTCAGTGAAATTAATTTTCAGTCAAATGAGTATGACCATTTTGGATTCAGCCAAATTACATAGACTCTACATACACACACACACACACACACACACATGCACACACACACACACACACACACACACACACACACACACACACACACACATATATATATATATATATATACATAGACATCTATCTACACATCTATCTATACACACACACACATATGTATGTATGTGTATATATATATATATATATATATATATATATATATATATATATATATATATATATGGGTTTATGGCAGATTATTTAGTTGTTGGGAACTTAAACTTCATATGTTTGGAACCATATGTTCGACTTTCCAAAAAGTCAGACGAAATAAAGCAACAAAAATATATGTTTTTGCACGGGGGCAAGCCCACCTGCATCCCCATACCCCCTGCAAGTTATATATACCAACTCCAAGATTGCACTACAATGTAGAAAAGGGTAAGTTCCTGCATCTCCACTGTACCACAATCTCCATACAAGTGCTCCATGTTTTCACAAAGTTGAACATACGGTCCTGAGCATATGAAGTTTGAGTTTGTGAAAACTTGATAATCTGACATAAACATATATATATATATATATATATATATATATATATATATATATATATATATATATATATATTATATATGTGTGTGTGTGTGTGTGTGTGTGTGTGTGTGTGTGTTTATTTATTTATAGACAGTTCAGTGCAGCCAGTCAGGCAGCATAGAATACCTTGAGAAATACATGCAGACATGGGATGAACATACAAACTTCATAGAGACATTGATTGAATCCTGTAATTATGAAGCAAAGATCATACCACTGAGCTATGATGGGACCATAACCAGAGGTGGCACACAGAGGTACTTGCCTCCCCATTGAACTGTGTGCCCCTCTGAGTGACTCAGTCCATAGAACAGGAAGGCTACTTTTTCTGTTTCCTTGGAGTGCTCTTCAACATACAGAGCTCATGCAAGTGCAGAAGTGCTTTTCCTTCCTCAATGTATGACATTGAAATGGAGCTCATGCAAGCACAGATGTATGATGCTGAAGCTCTCTGTGTGTGGACTTTAAAAGGCAGAACATAAACCACTGATTTCTGAAGTGCAAGTGAGCCCAGTAAAATACTACTTTTTGCTAGGAGAAGTGAAGTTATTTGAAAGGCAGAAGAAATCTCCACAGACAGAAAAAGAGAGAGAAAGAGAGATAGAGAGAGAGAGAGAGAGAGAGATTGTGTGTGTGTGTGTAAGGGTCCCAAGGCAGTGTTATTATTAGCAAGAGGCTGTACAGTTAAGTGACTTGCTCAGAGTCACACAGTACAGGGTTGTGGAGACTGAAAGAATCAAACTATGGACCCTGCTCATTAACAGGTTGGAGCTCCACAGCAATCAACAGACCAGTAAATCGCTGAAGGAGTTTCATAGTTCTCATTGTTTAGAAAATGCATGTCAATGCAATACCTATTTTTCTAACTTATTAAGTGAATTAGAGTTATCTGGCACCTAAGACAGTAGATTGTTACTGGTCTGCTTCCTGTAGTCAAAAGTACAGGGTTTGAATCCTTCCATTTCAGTTTGGCTCACTTGTACAGAATTCCTGGGTTATCCCTGAAAAAGAAGACTTTCTGCAGTGGATTTACCTGATTAACAAAGATATAAAAAAAATTAGTTTTTAAAATTTGACCCTTTTGGGGGCTTTCCCCCATCAATTTTTTTTGGATTTGTCTAGAATTCCCATGCAAAGAAACGGAGAATTATTTTGTTCTGTTCCTTGTAAAATGCGTGGCTTTCTGGAACATTGTTGCAGATTGCTGTCACTAAGTAGTAATGGCGAGCATGTGATTTTCAGAATTTGTATCCTTCAGAAAATGCTTGATAATGTGAAGCTTGTTATTCTATCAACTTTCAAAGTATATAAACAAAATGTTTAAAAGCTGTTCTTTCTTTGTTCCTTGTTTTTGATTTTTGAGCTAAGAAGTTAAGAAGGCAGAGGGGAGTTGCATTGTATGGTTCTGGCATTAGTGAGCTGAGATACATTTCTGGGCCATTATTTATGGATATGCTCAGTCATACAAGTGGGTGTAATTGATATGTGTGTGTGTGTGTGTGTGTGTGTGTGTGTGTGTGTGTGTGTGTGTGTGTGTGTGTGTGTGTGTAGGTGCATACGTGTCTGCGAGTCAGAGATCAAAGATGAAGCAATGTAGTCGTAGAATAAAGTTATAACTGACATGGGAAGAAAGGCTGAAATTCTTTTCGCTGAGAATATGTAACCTGAGATGTTGAGAGAACATGAGAATAATTTGTTTATTTCATGTGTGTGCGTGTGTGTGTGTGTGTGTGTGTGTGTGTGTGTGTGTGTGTGTGTGTGTGTGTGTGTGTGTGTGTGTGAGTATCCTTGACATTACTCTCAAATCCCTAATGTTTGAAGAGCTGGGCACTTTTTAAAAAACAATGTATTATAACTGAAATATAACTTTTTCGTCTTTTATATTGTAACCAAGTGACAATTATAGCAAGCAAAGAGAGACTGAGAGTATCAAAGAGCTTAAAGTATAAAGTCTACAGTTTATTCATGCTGTAAGCTTACTTATGTTAACAAGAAATGTTTTACCCATCTCTTCCACACTGAGCAAGATAGTGCAGAATTCCACAGTATGAAGATGGAACGTTGACTATCTGTATCTTATTTAACTCCTTCATTTGTTGATGTGATAGATGGTATCATTTTCATAATGCTGCAAGCCTGCTTTTACCTGTATTGCTTGATGCTGACTGCAGCTGACTGTGTTTTGTTGAGGTGGGGTGGGGTTGCTGAGCTTGCCCATCAGGGGCTTTGGACTTTTGCAATATGAGTTTTTTCTCCTGAAGGTCTCTAATGGTTGAAGGACTAGGAATGTGGTAAAACAAGTATACAATAACATTTACAACATTCAGTAAGCTCCCTCCCTAGTTGTTGTTAAAAACTCCACATTTTTCCATTTGTACCATCTTATGAGTGGGAGTACAGTGTTCCATACTTTGAAGATGGAAAGTTGACTGGTTGCAGTTTCTTTAATTATTTGGTTGTTGGTGCTATGGATGTTATGGTAATGTCAAACCATACTAAACTGTCTGAAAATGAATACGTTTCATACTTAAGAATGTAAGAAGATGTAGTTTTAATTATCCTGGCCATTAAAACTACAAATTCTTAAAGTCTTCTTCTAAGACTTGTTCATATATAATTATAATAAGATTCTAAAAATCTTAAGTGCATCATTTAAAATCTTGCAAATCCAACAAATCCTGGAATGAATTATTGTGACCAGGCATTTCCTTTTGTGTTCTACCTGTACCTCTCAGCTACCCCTATTTTTGCTTACTGTCTCTGATTTTGCTTCAGACATTTGTCCTGTTCCTCATAACATTTTTGATTTTCTGGTAAATCACTCATGATTACAGTCAATCAGTTATGCCAGTCAATAGAGTTTTATACTTATTGTTCAACAAATACATATTGATGCAGAACATGTTCTATTAAATGTTTAAGTGAATTAGATAGTAATTAAAATTGTTAATGAATTTATCCCCTTGTTACTTCTTCCTTTGTCGGGAATTCTTGACCAAATAAACTGAGAGGTATGGTGCTGCCGTATAACATTCAGATGTTAATTATTTTGATTGCCATTTTTGCAGCAACAGAGTAAATATGCGGTTCATGTAGCTGCATTTGCTTGGCACTATTTTTGTGTTTATAAGTGTTATTTTTCCTTTGGGGGGGGGGCTAGAAAACTAAGAAATATTTATTTACAGTTTCTGTAGCTCAACAGGTCAAACACTCTCCTTTAGTGCAGAAGGCTGTTAGTTCTATTCCCAAGCCAGGAACAGGGATTGATTTTGCAATACTGACACTACAATACACCATGGTGGGGGGGGGGGGGTGCTGCACTGCTGGTTGTACTGTCCTTTGGATGAGACATTAAACTGAGGCCCCATCTGCCTGAATTGGTGCTAGTTCAGTTGGATATACTCACTACACCTATTAAAAAAATAGAAATTCATAGGTGTCCTGGCCAAATTTCCCTTAACCAGTATGAATCCAACCTTAGGTGTTCCCTGAAAAGAGGCTGTTTTCCTTGTGGGACTAACCCAGTCAACACAAATATGTTTTAATAAATTAATAAAATAATGCAGTTGCCATTATATCTTAATTATTTCATTATTATATTTATATTTTAATGCATCAGAATCATTATGTGGTTTGGTTATTATATCTCAATGGACCTACTGCAATAAACTGGAAAATGTGTTTGTGCATGACATTTTCCCACCTCTGTAGTACTGGTAGCTACACCAGTAACTTGTTTCACTGTAACATACTTTATCCAAGCCATAATCTTCGAACATAACAAATTAGTATTTTTTCTGTGTTGTGAAATTGCCAGGATTTATAAAATTATGTCTGTCTTTATAGGGGAATGGACTTTCATTTTTAACAGTGGATAATGGGTAAGTTGTTACCATGTATCGTGTATTCTATACTTTTTTGGCATGATGTTTAGAATTTTTTTTATGTCCTGCTTGTCCCAGCAACTAGCTACTATGACTAGTCAAGAAAAGGAGCATGGAGCTGCCACTGACAATAGCCACAGATTAAAGCCATCCTCTTTACATCAGATCAGCTCTGGCAAAGTGCATGCAGCTATTCAAAATGATGTAGCAAAGAGATACCACAAGCCAAGATCACCCTTGTTCAAGCAATGCTCTTGCTAAAGCTGCTTTTTATATCAGTTGCTCTGACTAATTTTACTTAGAACACATTGACTTGTTATCTTTGTTTACTTCTTGGTGGCAAGATTTGCTACAGACATCCTTGGGACATACAAGTGTAAGATAATCACATGGCATGATGCTCTCAATAAAACCACGTTTGGTGTGCACTGTTTTGTACATAAATTGATGTCATGTTAGCTGTGTACAGTTCACTTCAGCCTAATACCACGGTATAGTCCTGTGCCAGATAGTCCTGTGCCAGTGTACAGTTCTGTTACCCTAATACCACAGCATAGTCCCGTGACAGTGTACAGTTCTCTCCAGCCTAATGCCACAACATAATCCTGTGCAAGTGTACAGTTCTCTTCAGCCTAATACCATGGCATAGTCCTGTGCCAGTGTACAGTCCTCTTCAGCCTAATACAACGCATAGTCCTGTGCCAGTGTACAGCTCTCTTCAGCCTAATACCATGGTATAGTCCTGTGCCAATATATAGTTCTCTTCAGCCTAATACAATGGCATAGTCCTGTGCCAGTGTACAGTTCTCTCCAGCCTAATACAATGATATAGTCCTGTGCCAATGTACAGTTCTCTTCAGCCTAATACCATGGCATAGTCCTGTACCACTGATGTTGTCTAGAACTGGTTTCAGCCATGCATATGTCGTAACAGGTATGGATATCTAGTGTTCATATACTAAACATTATCTATATGAAATGCATTTTCCTACAATATATAGAAATGATAAAATATAGCCAACTGAATACCTTAAGTCCATAACCAATCTAGCTGTAGAATATGTATCATGCTAGCTGTGTCCACCTTACAGTAGTATTTCTTATACTTGTCCTTCTCTGTGTCCATCCCTTTACATGTTTTGAACTCTTATATGCATATATCACACATATCCACACACACATATATGTATATATACTACCTTTTATGTTACTTACCTCCTCTCCATCTCATGCACATCTTTGTCAAACTGGCTACCACAGTGACTGATAAGACTATAGGCTCTGCTATCTACACAATGGTATGTAGCCACCTGTTTATTCCCTCTCATGTAAACTGCTCTTTGTCTCCCAACAATTTTTCTTTATACCTGACATTCTAATATTTCTTATGCACACCTAAATGCTTTCTTCTGTTTTAATCTGCCACATCCATATTAACAGTACTCATCTCCTGTTACTAACACAATAGATATGTGACAGTACTGTAGTACTGGTGGGAAACATACCTGCTACGTACTGCTCGAGTGTTGGGAAACACACCTACTATGTACTGCTTGAGTGTTTGGAAACACACCTACTACGTACTGCTTGAGTGTTGGGAAACACACCTACTACATACTGCTTGAGTGTTGGGAAACACACCTACTATGTACTGCTTGAGTGTTTGGAAACACACCTACTACGTACTGCTTGAGTGTTGGGAAACACACCTACTACATATGACTTGAGTGATATGGACCCTGGTAAACACACCTACTATGTACTGCTTGAGTGTTGGTAAACACATCTACTATGTACTGCTCAAGCAAGACAGACCATGTGAAAACTCAGATGCAGTTTATACAAAAAAGAGAAGAGGTGATACAGGATTGTTGGTAGACTGGATGAGCAAATATGTTAGTACTCATGGAGGGAGAGCCAAGATGGGAGATGAAGCTGTGTAATCGGGGGTGAGCTAAGATGGGAGATGAAGCTGTGTAATTATAGGGGGAGCTGAGATGGAGGAGGAAGCTGTGTAATTATGGGGGGGGCTAATATGGGAGATGAACCTGTGTAATCATGGGGAGGCTTTATTCCCCCATCTTAGCCCTCCATGATTACTAACATATTTGCTCTTTCAGTCCACATACACTCCATATTACCTCTTCACTTCTTTGCAGAAACTGAATCTAAGTATGCACATGCTCTGTTTTTCTCTCCACTTGAACTATATTTAGTAGGTGTGTTTCCCTACAGTATTGCAGTATTGTCACACATCTACTCCCAAGTCTTAAAAATATCTGCACATCCACTTGACAGCCTTCCTTCTCTTCCTCCTCCTGGAATGTGTATGACTGCTTCCATTTTTGCTGTTGATCACCAGACCGGCAAACTCCACCTGATTCAGTACAGATTTGTCCCATTGCAGACTGCTTTTCTGCTTGGAAAATAATATCTACCTATCGTTGTATGTGGTCCTGATACTGTAGTCACAGCTTTTTTCCCTAGCTCTCCAGTGTAGACACAGAGCACTCAAGCAGGCCATACCTGGTTAGCAAAATTATATCATTATTGTTTGATTTAGTTATTTCTTTAAAATCTTTTAACTTTCAGATGTGTTGTATGGGTAGAGGAAATGAGTGTAAGCATCACCTAATGTGTAACAGAAAGAACACTATGAGAGAGATCCAATGAACTATATTAAGACTCAAAAGGAGAGACCAGATGGGTACTAATATAATATTAAACAAGCTCCACTACAAATGAGAAAAAGCCAGGCTAGGTACTAATTCTGAATTAAACAAACTCGACCCCTACTAAATTTGAAGACTCCTTTCACAGGGATTGACAAGGGAATTAATTTACCTGAAATTATTCAGAGACTAATGAAAAATCAAGAATTATGCAGACAGATTGGTATAACATTGGAAGTCTTTCAAATGATTTTAAACAGAATAAAATGCATATAACTAAAGAGGTGTGAAGCTACTGCTGCCTAGCAAGCATTATTAATGACAAAAGTGGACATGCGATTCTGTGTGCAGGTCTCACAAAGTTAGTAAAACAGATGTACAGTATCATTCAACACACAGACAGGAAAAATCATTAAGTTGTTCTTGTATTACTTACTTAATTCATTCTAGAGTCATGAGAGAAGTAGAACTTATCAAGGCATTCAGTGAGTACATGGCAGAGAAAATAATCCTGGACAGGGAGCCAACTCTGCAGAACACACACACACACACACACACACACACACACACACACACACACACACACACAGGATGTACATCTATGGTCACCTTGGGTATCACCAGATACAACAAGCTAAATGAAAGAGAACAGGGAAATAGTTTCAGGAACAGAAGTCACAGAAGATGGTTACTGGGCTCTGTGGGGAAGAGTGACCCAGTCACCTGAGAAATGAGATGCTTTACTAAAATGGCAGAAGAATGTTCCGTTTAAGCTTGCTCAGCAAAATCACAACAATAACTAAGAGATGAGCGATGCACCACACCATAAAACGTATCTCAACGATTTATTCAGAGCTGTTGCAGACCACACAGAGAGACCGATAGAAGAGAGAGGGTGAGACACTATCTTCTATCGGTCCCTCTGTGTGGTCTGCTACAGCTCTGAATAAATCGTTTTGAGATACGTTTTATGGTGTGGTGCATCGCTCATTTCTTAGTTATTGATGAGATGCTTTACTTTCAGTTGATGGTTGATCATCAAGTGAATGTGAAGTATCTATCAACAGAAAGAGGGGAGTGAGTTTGGTACGATGGCTTCAGTCGTCACCTCATAGACACAATGTGCAGGGTTTGATTCTGACCACTGGTTGTTGGCTAGGCTTGTAATGGCCTGCAGACTGACTCTCTAGTACTTACCCATAAGCCTATGCAGAGGGTGATGATGGCACTAGATATAGTTATGTACTTTCAGATGCCAAACACAGGATTTTGCTTAAGACAGGAGAGTCGGGTATACTTCATTCATAAGTTTTGGACATATCCTAAGTTGTAGTAATACTACAGGGTATAATAACAAGCACTCAACAATTCTTGGAGGTTGATACAAAACTGATGGTTGGAAATGTAATCATTAAAAGTTCAGTTAAGATCACATTGCTCCCATATAAACTGGGAATCACCAAAGTTAATGGACATCATGACTGTCAAGCTTAGATATGGTGCAAGCACACACAAATGCAAAGTAATTGCCTTTCACATACATACCAGGCAGGTGGGAAAAAACACTGTTCTGAAACAGATGGAAAGAGCTTAGTTCACAATATCTTGTTGGCAAGGTCCACCATGTCACACCAAGACTATTCACAATGTTGTTCTACTTCATTTCCATTTTTGTTTGTTTGATTGGGATCTCCAAATAGAAGTGGTCTAGTTAAGTGACTTGTTCAATCATACAGTATGCAAGTGGTGACTGAGGGATTGAAAGCCTGGCTATGAGATGAGTCTTGTTTGCAGTCCACAGCCTTAAAGAACAGCTATCCTTAAAAACTAAAAACTGTGAGCACATATTGATCTTCCTGTGGTACTATGGCACTGAACTACCCTTGGTGATAAACAGTATTTTTGAATTTGTTGTATCACAACATGGTTACATAGGAACCTCCATAATGACTTGCGTTTGTTTCTTAGCTAAATCTGCTTCTTCCCAAGATGCACTGTTTGCCAGCAGACATGACATCAATATCTTCTGTCCACTGAGTCCCTGACTGCAATTGGCGGGACCTTGAATTACTCCTTTCTTTCAGTTTTTCTCTGAAACCATGTCACTGAATTTCTCTGACTATCTTTAATACAAATTCCTAAACAATATTTATAGTCCTTTTCTTGTCAGCCAAAAACAAAGGCCAGTTTAGTTGTCACCCTCACTAAATAACTGGTCTGAGATGGAAGTGCCATGTTTCCTGTCATTCATACATGTGTTTGACATCTGTGAATAGCAACTCAACTTGACAGACCTTGTTACTATTGGTCACATAATGTATCAAATTCTGTGACAAATCTTATGAGAAAAATAACATATTTCAAAGAAAGTCAAAAGAATGTGTTGGGAATCTGCACAATTAGTTGCACACAGGAAACAGGCCAAATACTTAAATCATGTTTTTCTTTTTCATATATGACGCTACAGAGGTTAGCCTAAAGGCAAGAAAGAAAAGCTTGGAATTTACAAATATTGATCCCTTAATCCTCTAGGCTCTACTGCCCATTTTCTTGTACAGTTAATAATTTTCATGGATTGGAAATGGGGTTCAGAGCTGGCTAAATGGGTGGTAACTGGATTACCCTGATTAAACGACTGGGTGTTTGAATCCCATCCACTGTGAACAAACAGTATGTGATAGCACAGGTGTTAAATCTGCACAGCTGACATCATATAAGGGTATGGTCTCTCAGTCCACACCACTGCAAGATAGTTCATATGCAAGGGTTGACAGGCTTTGATCTAGTGAAGAACAGCAGCATTTTAAGTCTGCACTGTTGCCTTGGGTAATAGTCAGCACCTATCACACCCAACTAAGCTTTACATGGTGCAGTTGTGGACTAAGTTATAATCCTGGGCTTACTAGGATTTCACTCAGTTTATACTGATCCCAGTGTTTTCTTGCCTTCCAGTGCAGGCTTTCCAAAAGCAGCTGAAACATGTCCAAAATTATTTTATATGCACACAATATTTTCTAGAAGGGGATAGGGTAAATAGTAAGTCTATAGTATTAAGACTGTCTCCCCTAATTTACAGTAATGCTCCTACAACCAGACTACCCTGGAAAAACAAGAACACAAACTATTGTTTACGTATAAAATAAGCCAACCTTTAAATGTCTGAACAGTAGTATTAGGTAGAGCTATAGGTTCACCTAGGACCCAGTGTCACTCTGATGTAGTGATCCTCAAAAAACAAAAAAGAAACAGTTTTTGCTTTTAAAACTGCATCAAATATTATACCATATACAAAGCACTGAAACACTTCAGGACTTCAGCCTTGACTACAAAAGTAATATTGCATACTGGCATTCAGAAATGCCTGTATAGAAATAAATACCGATACTGCAGTACAACTTGATGGGCATCTCCCAACCATGCCCCCTAACACCTTGCACTTGGAGTTGCTGCCCCCTTTGCCCCACTTTAGCTATACTACTGGCATTTAGCACTGAGAAATCACTCTTTGATAAGTGGATATCAACCAGAAGCCAATCTACAACATTCTACAATATCTGGACAGATAAAAATAGATGTACATCTATTATCTAATACATACACACACACACACACACACACACACACACACACACACACACACACACACACACACACACACACACACACACACACACACCTTTTCACTTACAATAGGCATTAAAATAGGACAGTAAAACTATTTACTTGAAATAGCTAAAATAAATAATTTTTGCTGAAACATAAACATGCAAACAGGAGTAAGAATTTTAAAACAAAAGTTCTAAACAGATAAACGATGTACAGCAAAGTTCAGCTAACAGCTAGACTAGACCCACAATTAATTTTAGCTAAAGGGATACTATGTATAATGTACCACTAGCCTTCAAGATCAGAAGTGCAAAAGTGAAGTTCTTGCAGACAGTTCTGTCTCTGTGCATATTCTAGCACAACAGCAAATCTCTCAGCTAACAGTTTCGCCAGAGCCATAGATGGCTTATCTAGCACCCAGTTCCCAATCACATGTAATGCTCCCCCCAGCCCTTCTAGTGAAGTGAAAAAAAAGACTTCAGCTTACACTGAAGCTGATTGGTTACTACAGTTGGCTTCCTACTCCTACCAGCATATGCCTCCCCCCTCAAACACTCAAAGAGCAAAAAAAGCTTTTGCGATTTTCTTTATCAGAATTTTGGTACACAAAAGACCTCAGGAACTCTCAATTGTATCCCCTAACACTTTGCTCCAAGGGCAGCTGACCCCTTCACCCCACCCTTGCTAAGTTACTGAGTTTCTCACTCCCTCTCTCTCTCTCTCTCTCTCTATATATATATATATATATAAGAGAGAGAAAGAGATATGAGTCCCAGGCAAGGTTTCCTATAGGCACCTGACTTTTGGAAAATACTTTGTTCTAGCAGTTACACAGTTTTGGTTGTGAATGGGAAGTCTCAATTATGATAGCATCCTTTGACTTAGAGTAGCATCTTCAAGGAGCAATAGACTTCAAATATTGCAGATCTGTACGCAGTAGAATTAGTTTTACTTTTAAACAATAGCAGATTTTATTTATTTATTTATACTAACCCCGGTGGTGCAGCGGTAGCGTTGTTGTCTCACAGCAAGAGGTTTTCCCGTTCGATTCTCGGCTGGTGTGTGGGGAGTGCCTTCTGTGTGGAGTCTGCATGTCCTCCCTGCGGTTGGGTGGGCGTTCAAAAGACATGAGTAAATGGGCGTGCCTTAATTTAAGGTTGAATGTCGAGCTGGCACCTCGGCGTTACATGGGTTACATGCATAAAGTTAAAGTTGCATTAAAAAGAAGCTTAGTGACATAATTTTACATTGATATAGTTCAATAGGTCAACAATAATTTTTTTTGTTTGTATAAAATTATGCAAATGCATAGTAGACACACTGGAGAGAAATGTGTAATGAGGTACTAAGTATGGTCCTTTTGAGGGTACATAAAGGGAAGGAAAACTAGGTGGGGTCATGGCAAGAGCAGGTCCTGGAATTGAGAAAATAAGCTTTTAGTTCATTTTTAAATTGTGAGGTATGGGAGAGTGAACGTAAGTCAAGGGGAAGTTTATTCCAAGCATGGGCAAGGGAGTGTTTGTAGTGTAGTTTGCCTATATATGCCTGTATAATTTAATATATAGTTTCCCACACTTCTTTTAAATATTGCATTTTTACTAAAAAAGAAAGCAGAATGCAACTTCTTTTACTTTTATCACTCGCCTCTCATTTGCATTCTGAAAGAACAATTATATTTCCTGGCCAACTTTGGCTTTTCAAGAAGTATACAGACTGTTCATTCTCTGTTACCTGCTTTATTCTATATAGAGTTGGAAGATACCAAGGAACCCAGAACCTATTCAGGTAAGCAACGAATGGTAGACAGAGAACCAATTCTGGACAAAGAATGAAAGATGATAACAAGAGTAAAAAACCTGTAACTATTGTATACCAATGAAGAGTATGGCTACTGCAGAAAAACAAATAATACCGAGGAAGCATATTGGTTCATAGTTTCATTCCTTTGAAAAGCTCAGTAAAAATAGTTTAAAATACAATATAAAGCAAGCATCTTTCAATGCTTAAAGCTTTCTTTGCAAATTGTATGTATCAGGGTGACCTTATCACCTTGACAAATATCAAAACCTATTGACAAATTCCTCATTAACAGCATTGGGTTTTAAATACAGGAAGCCATTCCCCAGTGATGGTTACATTCTCCACATTAGCAATGGATATAAGGTATTGATTTCTAGTTCCTACACACATTAGGGACTCCAGTGACAGAAAACAGATGTTTGAAACAGCATGCCTGTGAACAAAACTGAGACACATCCTTTTAAAACACAATTAAGATGTTGGTTGCCTAGCCACAAAAATACACTTAAGAAAGCATGCATTTCTGTTAGGTTATCTCTTTTCAGGTGTATTTATTTTACAGTTGTTAACCAGTGTTATCATTTATCTCTTTGCTCATAATTATACTGTCACTTCTTGTTAATTCCTAATGGGTAATGTCCATTTAATTAAATAATAGTAAATTCAGCACTACAAGTTTATTATATTCCTATGACAGAAGCTATTATTGGCTAAACAGATGTATCTTAACTGAGTTAATGTTGATTAATAAATAACTGGTGGACCTCCTAAATAGAGAGCTGTATTAGGAAACTACAGTCAGTATAGGACCCACTTTAGTCCGTAGCTGAATATGATAGTGTAAATACTGCATCAGACACCATTTAAATACATCAGAATAGGATAGTTAAGCAGGAGACTGGAAAGAAAACTGCAATTGCAGCTACTTACATAATGAGCACAGCAGGTTACATTTATCCCTATTTACCACAGGGGTGATATTTGTTCTGTCTGGTACCATTTTGCTTCTAGATTCCCTCCATGAACTTGTAATTCACTCAAATCATGGATATGAGTGTTGTATCTGAAATGCAGAAATCAATCCATCCATTAAAATGGAAGAGCAGTGGAAGGTTTGCATGAAAAGTGTTATTTAGCCATATACGAACTAAGCACTTTAGGTGAACTTCCCAACTTTTATAGAATCATATCTGTACTACAAAAGCAACTGAAAGGCCTTGTTTATACTGATTCCTTACTACTGTGAAGCTTAATAGCTCAGGGTATATGAATACAAACTCCATTCTAAACCTTGAACTTAATGTCCATTCATGAGTGGTTACCAAATGTGAGCTCTGACTTAATCGCAGTTCCCATTACAGGGATGCCTACCTAGTACCAAGATTTTCAGGCATCAGCCCGTTGCCAAAGTTGCACAAGCAACAGAGAGAGGTAGTTGAGGTATGTGTTCTTCTGTAGACCCCCCCCCCCGTTTTCATGGGACGCTAAGAATTGTGCTTCTAAATGCCATTTAACTCAGTAGTGGTTCTGGATGCTTTGTGAAAATCCAGACATATTATGAGTGATGTATTCTTAGCTTAAAATTGACCAGTGGTCATTAAAAAACTGTTTCATTCACTGACTGTAATGGAATTAAAGCTAACTAATTAGTGGGAGGAGCTAAAAATTAGGATTTCTTATTTAGGATATTTAGCTGCATTCTTATTTAGCTGCAAGTGTTGTAACACTACTGCTGGTGTGTGACTGTGGTGGATTTTCCCACCTGCCTGCCCAATACCTGCTGTGCTTTTAAACTTGGTGGCTTTTGAGTTCTCTGTCCCTTCTGTAAATAGGACTTTGAAAGCTCCTCCCAGTCTTATCTCATCTGCTCATTCTACTGGGAGCTGAAATATCAAAATAGGAGGGCACTCCCCTTAGACTCTTTTTTCTTTTAAACAAGAAACATCTTTATTAAATTATCATGTATGACACAGACAATCTCACATTTACATAAATGAAAATAAACCATACTGGCATTATTCTCAGTTGCAAACATTATACATTACAAACCATGTCAACACAACTGTAGCTGTAAACATTATACATCACTTATAATATATCCAGTCATTGTCAGTCAACCATTAGCTTATTCAAATCCTACCTTTTTTTAAATCTCGTTCCTTCTCTGCATGTATTGATCCCACACTTCCCATTTTTCCTATGTAAATTGCTCCTACTGTTTTCTAAAGATCCCTATTCCAGTTGTTTTATCTCTGTTACTATCTTTGCTACTTCTAGTAAAGTTGGCTTAGACTTTGATTTCCATTTTCTAGTAATTGCTTTTTTGGCAGCCATAATAATTAGACTCAGTAAGGCCTTACTATGTCTAGGCAATTCTGATTCTGTATCATAGCTCAAAAAAACATAATTTCCTTAGTTACGCAAATTTGCTCACCCAGCATCTTGGACAGAGCAGCCTGTAGGGAATCTTTAAAGTCTGCCAACTCACTATGCTCCAAGAAAATATGCTCCCATTACCTCTTTCTTCCCCATCACACCTTCAACATTTGCTGTTTACCTGAGTAAAAATTCTTTGGAGTCTACTTGGGGTATAAAAATACCTATGTAAACACTTCCAAGCAAAGATCCTAAAATCCTCTAGTCCTTGTTGCATATTTGGAAGGCATACATATATCCCTCCATTGTTTCTTTGTAAATTGCTTATCCAATCTCTCTTCCCAATCCTTTCAAACCTCCTCTGATTCATTCTTATAGTTATCATGCAATATTTTATATGCTCCACTAATTATTCTTTTTTAACAGCGGCTTCTGTTCTAGATTCTACTAAAAACTCTACTAGTGCTGGTCTTTTATTTAAGACCTCCCCTATTTCTTTCTCTTTACCTATACTCTGATATAAATCCTTGATAGGGAAGGCAGTCTCTAACCAGCAGTCCAAATAAGCTCTTGGTGTCTTCCCATTTTATTACCTTTCCCCTCTCTAGTTATTTGCTCCCAATACCATGGTTCTTTTGCCAGTTTTCTCCAATAAATTCCAGCCCCCTCTTGCCTATTGTCTGTATCCCTAATTGCAGTCATCCCTATTGGCAGAATCTCCTTTCTCCGTTCCCATGTTGGCTTAGTTCTTAGAATACTTTCTGCTGTTTTATAAATATAATATTCTGTATGATTATTGTTATTCTGCTTACATGTATGCATACAAAATCCCAGTCTTTCCTTGTTTCTTGAGATTCTCCCCCTTGTTCCCATTTCATCATAATCTCTTTCCACTTTGAATTATAGTTTTCTGCTTGTGTTATGCATAGGAGCCTTAACTGTGTTGATCTGAAATACCCCTTTAAATTGGGTAATCCCAATCTGGAAGAATAAGATTATCCCACTTGACTCTTGCCACCTTCTCCTCCCAGATAAAATTCTTCAGCTCTTTACTAATTGCTATCCACAACTTCTCCTCTAGTTGATAAAAATATGCTTGATCTGTGTATAAAACTAAAGGGACTAAAAACATTTTAACTGCTTGTATCTTACTATCAATATCCTTATTAACACAGCTTCCATTTTCTCAGTTCTTATAAGCCACACCAGTATAATTTTTAGTCCGTACTCTTAAATACTTCATTTTATAATGCCTCCATAAGTATGGATATTGATGAACCAATTTGTATGTGGGTACATAATTTACCACTATTGCCCTTGTTTTAGCTTCATTAATTTTGTATCCCCAAATGATTTGAAACTGTGTCAATATGTTCCACAGCACCGTAATGTCCCTTTCTGGTTTTGTCAGGTATAAAATAATGTCATCTGCAAATAAAGCCAGCTTTTCTTGTCTACCATACCAATTATATATTTGATTTTCTGAGTCCCTTATTTTCTTTGCCAATGGTTATAAATATAATGCAAATAACAAAGGGGAAAGAGGACACCCCTGCCTGTTTCCTCTGCTCAAGAGGAGATTATCAAAGAGGACCCCACCCACTTTAATTTTTGCCTCTGATCCCTCATATATCCTCCTAATCAACCTTATAATTTTAATTGGGAATGCAAATGCTTCCATTGCTCTGCTCATAAGGCTTACTTTGTCAAATGCCCATCATCAAGTGTGGTATTTTCTTACATTCTGCTTCCCTCTGAATCATCAGTGTTCTGCTAATGTTGTCAAATATTTGCCTCTCCTCCACAAAACCACATTAATCCATATCTATCAATTCTGGCATCACTTTGGCCATTCATTTTAGCCATTATAGGTATGAACACTTTATAATCACAGTTTAGTATTGAAATGGGCCTGTATGAAGCTGAATATGATGGATCTTTTATCCTCTTTAGGTATTACAGCTACTACTGCCTTTTTCCAGGATGTTAGCAGTTCTCCTCCTCTTAAAATTCTGTTAAACAAAACCTTCCAGATCTTTTTCAGTTTTTCCCTCATAGCTTCCAAACTTCCACAGGAATACCCTCGGTTTCTGAGGACTTTCCTGTAGATGGGTTATACATCACCATTTCATCTCATCTCATCTCATCTCACCCTATTCTGTTAGCAATTGCGCCTCCTCTACCTCTAACCTTGGCATATTTAATTCTTCCATAAACGTTTCCATTTTTACCTTTTCTTGATTTACATATTTCTCTGCTTTATAGAGACTTTCACAGAATTTCCAAAATATTGCTAATAATAAAAAAAAAAAAATTCTTGGAGGTACTGCTCAGGACCAAAAGGCCAGCTAAATAAACCACAACACCACGTTTAGCGCTTTTGTTCCATTTTATTTTGGAACTTAATCAGAAAAGTTTTCATTCTTTCATTACTCAGTATATACATACATTTGTACTGAGTATTTCAACCAATAGCACAACATGATCAATTAACTGTGAAACCATAACAATTGATTAAAAATGCCAGTGACTGTATTCACTTCTACTTGTAAATAACCATCTTCTGTCTTTCTAAAGGCCTCCCCAATAACTATGCTTTTATATATATTTTAATCAAATACTTTAATTCATATTATGCATTATTAAAATTGAATGTATGATGTATAAAAGTTAATAAATAATGTTTAAATAACCATAAAACTTAACGAATCTATGAAAAACATCTTGAATGCAATAAAAGATTATTATTATACAAGAAAAAAGTATTATTATAAAAGTTAAATACACAGCAAATAACATACAAAATGCATTCAATAATATCATAAAATATTTTCCTAAAATCTTATACTTTACCAGGCTTTTGATGTTGATTTGCTTGTTTAAACCTGGTTTCCGATCAGCCCTCAGTAAAATCTGCCATCTTAACTCATGAGTCTGCAATAATTTATTACACCCACTAATAAAAAGAAAATCATTTATTTGTACCAACACAGCAAAATGGAACTTTTGAAAATTCTCACATTCTAAATTGTGTTTACTTAATGCACTTAAAGTATTTTTTATCTTTGATTGCCTTTAGATGTTCTCTAACTCTGGTTTTAAGAGACCTTGTGATTTTACTTATATAAAAGCATTAACATGTGCTATAAAGGCTTACATAAACTATATTTTTATTGTAGTAGTGGCCATTAGTCTCAATAACGTTATTCAAATGGTGGAAATGAACTGTAGTAGTGTTACTCATGTATCTACACTGTTTTCAAAAAACATAGGCAAAAGTCCCTGCTCTTGGTAAACTTAATTTAACATTACTGCTGGGATGAAATTCTAATAATGTTTTTTAAGTTAGTGTTTTTTTTTTTAATCACAAATAATGGTTTATCACCAACAAGTGGTTTACACCAACAACTTTAGCTAAATCAGGATTGCCCATAATAATTATCTTCCTCTTAAAATTCTGTTAAACAAAACCTTCCAGATCTTTAACAGTTTTCCCTCATAGCTTCCAAACTTCCACAGGAATACCATCTATATCTGGGGACATTCCTCTAGATTGGCTATACATCACCATTTTCATCTCATCTCATTCTATTCTGTTAGCAATTGAGACTCTTCTACCTCTAAGCTTGGCATTTTTAATTTCCATTTGTACCTTTTCTTGATTTCCATATTTCTCTTTTTTATACAGACTTTCACAGAATTTCCAAAATATTTCTAATACTTCTACAGGATCCCTTGTTATTTTCCTTGTTGTAGACTCCTTAAGCTTGGTGACAGCCCTTTCTACTTTCTGTTGCCTGAGTCATAGGATTATAGGAACATAGGAGGTTACTAGGCTAACAGTCCCAGGGCCCTTCCAAGCCTAGCCAAGTTCAACATGTGTTCCCAAGGGTGTCTGGTTTAAGCAGACACTAAAATCAGCACCTATTTCCCATGTCCAAAAGGCACACAGATGGAACCCCTGGGTGAATTTCTAGTTACCCATCCAGTCTTCCAAATTGTGCTTAAATAGAGCAAATGAGGGTCTTCGTTTAACATGAATAGAAAGCTTGTTCCAAATGTGGGGTAACCTCTGTGAGACAAATCTGTCTCTCCAGCAAGTTCTGTTGATCTCACGTACCAGGTTAAGGTCCTTTGACTGAGTGACCCGTGTGGCATTTGATTTGCAATTGTGCAACATTTCTATCAAATCTGGGTCAGAAATTGCTCTATATGCAAGGCACGGGTTGCCTCTGAGCAGTCTGTATGACACATAGGAAACTGACAATGATTTCAGTCTGCCCACATAAGACAGATCTTGAAGAGCCTGAATTTTCTTTGTAAGGAACCTTTGTGATCTCCCCAATTGCTGCAGGTGTTTGGAAAGGAACATACCAATGAGAGTGTTGTACTCTATTATTGGCCTGATAAAGGAAAAGTACAGAGGGGTTATAACCTCTTTTTTTCTGGATACAATGCCCTTACTTATGCGATGAGCATTATAAAATGCCCTTCTTAGCACTGTGGAGACATGGTGATTGAAGATAAGGTTGTTGGCTAGTGATGTGGTCGTTTGCTGGAACATCACCCTTGCTGAAGGGGATGACAATGCATTTTTTTGCATTAAGTTTAAGACTATTACTTTGTCACCAGTCATTAGCCTGCATAAGACCTTCTTGCAGGATGTTGACATCACTAGGGGTTTCAATGATCGCTCCCAGTTTGCAGTCATCAGCAAACTTTGTCAGCCACAGTCCTTTAGTTTTAGCCTGTATTTCAGAGAAGTAGAGTCTGAACAGTAGGGGTTCCAGAACCTATCCCTGTAGAACATCACCGGTTAAGGGTCTGCTGGAGGAGGTGGAGTCCCCTATTTTAACAGTATGAGTTCTATCAGTGAACCAATTTGCAACCCACCTGAAAATATATGGATTGATACCTAGCTGGGTTAGTTTATCAATGATGCCTGACTGGGAGATTGTGTCAAAGACCTTAGCTAAGTCTAGGTAGGTCATATGCACAGATTTGCCCTCATCTAGGGGTTTGGTGACTGTCTCAAAGAAGTCCACCAAGTTCAACAGGCATGATCTCCCTTTGACAAAGCTAAACTGGGTGAGGTCGAGCATTTGGAGATTTCCTATATCTTTATTAATAAGGTCCATGATGATTAATTTCATGGCCTTACAGATAAGGCTGGTCAGGATAATGGGTCTATAGTTCCCAGGGTCAGTGGATGCACCCTCTTTGTGCAAAGGGATGACGGTAGCTGTTTTCCATTCCACTGGGATGAAGACAGTGCTTAGGCTGTGATTGAAAAGCATGCTTAATGGTGATGCTAATTCCTGTTTTAACCCATGTAAACACAGCCGGGGATGTTGCTTGGTCCCATAGAGGCTTTGTTTTTGGCCTCGGAGAGGGCATTTAAGACCTGCTCCTCGGAGATACTAGGTGGGGACAGATGTTTGGGATGATTTAGGGTATATGCAGCAGGGACAGGGAGTGAAGTTTTCACTGAACTTGGCAGCCAGCAGGTTTGCTATATCCACAGGGTCTATATATGTAGTACCATTAACTATGATTTCATCACAAATTTTGGCCTTACCTTTGAGGTTATGGATGTAACTAAAGAATGCCTTGTGGTTATCCTTAGTTATGAAAGCTAATCTGGATTTGCAGTTAGCTTTGGAGGACTTCACTAGGATACTTATTTGCTTGTTTAAGCTGAGGAGGGAGTGTTTCCAGTTTTGAGACCATTCCTTCCTGTTCTTAGACAGCAATTTCATTCTCCTACTTTATAGCCTATTAATGGCAGTTGTCCAGCAGGCGGGTTTGCTTTTCCTTGTAGATCTTGGTTTGGTTCTATCAGATACGGCAGAGTCAATATAGTTGTACAAGTGCTTATATAAAGCATTGGTGTATAACTCAGCATAGGTGTCTGTTCCATTAATGGGGGGAGGAGCTATGAAGCTATTTATAGTGTCATGTAAGAGACTATAATTGGCCTTGGAGAAGTTCTTTAGTATAGTTGTTGCTAAGGAGGTGTCTTGTGCTCTAAGTACTTCTAGCAAGACTGATTTGTGGTCAGATCTCACCAGGGATGGCCACACACTGGGGATGGTGCTGTGTTCTCCCATGTTGGTAAGTATCAGGTCCAGGATGTTTGAGCCCCTTGTGGGTGTGTCAACCAGCTTGTCCCAGGCATTGGACTTAACAAAGTTCAGGAACCTTTGGGCAAGTGAGTTAGAACATGTATAATTTACCCAGTCAATGGACAGGTAATTAAAGTCACCCAAAACCAGGGTGTTTGTTTGTATCTTGACTGAGTCAAGTAGATCCAAGTAAGCTGAGTGGTTGTCCTGATTCATGCAGGGGATCCTATAGCTGGCAATAACGTGAAGAGGGGTCTTACCTACAGTCAATTGCACCTGGAGTAATTCAAGAGAATCATGCTGTTTAACCAATATAGAGGTGTATTTATCTTTAATGAATATTAATACACCACCTCCTTTAGTTTTCATGCCTTCAGTTTGTGGTCTGAATGGGTGGAAGGAAATTTAACCTGGTATAGCTGGGGTGCTCTCCACAGCCTTAAACCAGGACTGCACAAATGTCAGTATCTTCCAGGATGAGGACTGCTTCAAGTGAGTGCAGTTTCTGGTTTAGACTCATAGTGTTTAGCAGCATAACCTTGAAGTTGTTTTTAGAGGTTATTTTTACATTAGGAATTTTGTTCTTCTGACATTGCCTAAAAAAGGCACTATGGGGGTGGCAAGAGCCTTAGCCAGTAACTGAAATCTCAGGGGTGACAGATGAAGACCATCTCTGGCAAAGCATTGAGGTCTGTCGACCATGTCATCCCAAGCTGACAGATAGTGGATCCACTTTGAATGACACCAGAAACAGCCAATTGCTGAAGTCAATCATTTTTGTTTGTACTGAAGTATCATCCGAGGTGAAAGTAAAATGCTGCTTAAGGCTAGTGACATACCTGCCTGAGGCACATAATCCAAGAGCTCAGTCATGTCTCTCTTCATATAGTCCAGTGAGGTACATCTCAAGTCATTCACACCAACATGGACTGTGACAGAGTCATAACAGTGGCTGTTATTGAGAGACTTGAGTGCGTGTGTGATGTGGCGGATCCTGGCATCTGACAGCTAACTGTGACCTTTTCCTTATCCAACCTGGTGAGAAGAACATCTGTGTGTCTCACAACTGAGTTGCCTGTTATGCCTTACAGACCTGATTGGTGAGACACTGGTGTGTGATATATTATGTATACTATCTTCTGTAGAGGATGTATTTATTATTTGAAGCATGCTTGTGTTTGGGAGGTCTCTGATGTTTAGGTAATCTTCTTGTAAGGATCTACGGATATGTAGGTTTATGTGTTGTTGGTGTGGAAGGTGCAGGAGGTGAGGTATGCATGCTGGCAACCTGCTTAGTATCAGATAGACTGACTGGTGAGTGAGAGAGTCTGAATTCTAGGTTACTGATATAAATACATCTCTCACATAATGAATTTATGTGGACTAGAAGAAGTGGGTTGTCACTGTACATGAGGCAATTGCCACATTGCCTCAGGATGCCCATGTTGACCAGTCTGGCTGGGGAAACTGTGGGAAATTGTCCATCCATAATGCTAGGTAAGTTGATGTGGTCAGAAAACAGAAAGAGGACAGGAAAGAACAGGTAAAGTAGAGAACAGGAGAAGTAGACAAACAATATAAATGGCTAGTGGGTAGGATCGTGTTGGTACCTCAGGAGCTTTGCTGAATGTATCACGTGTCAGTGAGGGACAATCATGAGAACTCACTGCTGGAGCACCAGCAGAGTACTAAAGGAAAATTTGCAGGCAAAAGTGTTTGATTATAACTGCCAATGATGCCCACTGCTGTGTGGCAGTGCGCAATGCACACACATGGTGCTATGTAGCAAACAAGCACAAATGGATCTAAACAAATTAACCAATAATAAAGCTCAAAACTCAGCCCTGTTCCAGCAACCTTCAATCAGATGAGTTCTAACTGCACACTCCGGCCACTAGGGTGCAGAGGAACCCTCTCCAACAAAAGATGGCCTGGTTTAGTGCTCAAATTATACAAACAGAGCTGGATTTAGCAGATCTGAATCTAATCTATGCTACAGCAAACAAAGTGCACCAATTTCGGAAAGAAAAAAAAAACAGTTCAAATAAGTAGGCACAATAAGCCTTCAACCAGCAATTCCCAGCTCAGAAGGGCAGAAGCTACCCTCTTCTCCCACAAGAGCGTAGACCACAAACCTTCTTAATATAAAATAACTGACCTGAAGCCCAAGTGCTTAAACCAGAACTAAAACACTTTTAGAATAACAGACACACTAAGCCTTCAATCAACAATTCCCAACTTAGAAGGATGTAAACTACCTCTCCTGCCACAAGAGTGTAGACCTCAACCCTTCCTAATGTAAGATAACTGGCCTGAAGCCCAACTGTTTAAACCAAAAGACTTAGAATAACAGTTACAATTTAATCAGGCTACTAACAAGCAGTAATAAATGCAGCAGAATAAATCCAATTGAACACTTTTAAGAACAAGCAGCAAAAGCAAAATAAAGTAATAAAGTAGGCAGAAGCATAAATAAAGTAAAAGCAGCTGAATACATTTTTTTAGTTAAGTGGGAAGGGAGGAAACAGAAGATTAAAAAAAAACGGCAACAAGTAAAAACATGCGAATCTCCAAAACGGACAGACCCCTTCACAAACCAGGCACAGTCCAGAAGTAATCCAAAGGAAAGGCCCTCATTCCACTTAAATAAATGATGATATGTCGTTTAAAAACAACCAGTATTCTATAAAATGTTCCACTATTGTAAAATAAAAAGCACAGTCCAGTTGTAAAAACCCACTACACTTTATTTCTGTTAAGCACTTTTCTGGTCTGAAGAAGTCTCGCTATAAGCTTCAATTCAAAATAAAATGCAACCAGAGATCAGCAATATTCAGGGAGAGTACAGCAAGCAGGCCACCAAACAAACACTTCAGCTAAATATGGATATTTCTAACTAAAAGAGCAATGCTGTTTCTCAGCTCCTCCCACTACTTAACTGATGTTATTCACTGTTTGCAAAGAGAAAAGCTTTAATTTTTCAGGGAGAATACAGCAGGCAGGCCACCAAACAAACACTTCAGTTTTTTGTGCTCTAGAGTTATTATCAAAAACAGTTGCTTAACAGCAATCTTTTAAACTCATGCATATTATGAAGGTAATGCCTTATTTTCTGTTAAGCATTCTACAGTTGCTCTTCTTCTTGTTCTGTGAGATTCTCCCTATTTTGCAATGTTTTAACATTTCTCAGTCCCTCTATGTAATTCTTGTTATGTCTTAACCATAGTTCCCTTTCTTTTATTTCCACCGTATTTTTAAACTCCAACTTAATTGTATCCCACTCCTTAGCTATATTTTCAGAAGAAATTTCTATCTTCTCTAATAGCTAATTAAATTCTTTTCAACAGGTAGGGGTTTTTATTTCATTACCCTGTGTTTTTATTTAAGTTATTATTGGAGCATGATCTGAAATAGTTATTGGGTGCATATCAAGACCTTCAATTAAATGTACATGTTCCTGTAAAATGTAAATTCAGTCTAGCCTAGCCCAGTTTTTGTATCTTGGCGAATAATATGTAAACTTACTTTGAACTCCTAGTACTGAATTCACATCTTCTATGCCAAATATTTCATACATTTCTTTAAATATCTACCCTCCTTTGTTACAGTTTCCCTCCTGGGCCCCAGACACATCTTCACTACTGAAAATCAAATTCCATTCCCCACCTATAACTAATATTCCTGATAGTCTCTCTGTGGTCTTTATTACTAGAAGAAGAAGCAGACTCTCCTTCTGTTTCACAGCTCACTTTTTATTGGGCATACTTTTGTATTTCTTCCTTAGCATGTACTTCATCAAAAAATGATTTTGTTCCTCCAGGGAAAAATATTTTGAAGCTGGCTGGGTACAACAGGTTGAATCTCATGCCTGCTTCTCGACATTCCCTGAACGTTTGTTTGTCTTTTTGATGATTGGCAGTAGATTTTTATGGTGCTGAGTTGTCAGCCCAGCGCCCAACCGCCTATTCACGCATGTCTTTCAGAGGCCACTCGACCGTGGGGAGGACATGCAGACTCCACACAGAAGGTACTCCAGCCGAGAATCGAACAGGAAAACCTCTTGCTGTGAGGCAACAATGCTACCGCTGTACCACTGTGGCTTTTTTCTTGACATTCCCTGAATAATGGGATAAATTTACTCCTCATCTGCCTGGTGTCTAGTGAGTAGTCATTCTCCACAAATACTCTGCCTCTTACTTCTAGTATTTTGTCCTTCCGCCGCAGTTTTGTCAAAATCAACTCTTTCTGCATCTTAACTATTAAAGCTCTAGGTTGTTTTGTCATAGTCAGGTTTGGAGCATACACATGATGTGGCCTTTCAATTAATAATTCCTGTTATGGAATACCAGTCCAGTTGCTTATTTGTGCTTTCATAAAATTAATACAACCTGTTCCTTCCAACTTCTCGGGTAGAGCAGAAAATCTCAGTTTTTCCCTATGTGCTCTGTCCTCTAATTCTAGTATTTTTTGAACATCTCTTCTTGTGCAGTGTCATATTCATCCAGCCTTTTCTTCATTTAGACCTCTGAATTTTTCAGTTGTATCACCTTATCTGACTATCTATTTAAAGCTTCTTCCATTTTTCCAGCTTTTTATTGTTTGAGTAGATATACTACATCAGTGTTTCATTTATTTAAGTCAAGTCTTTGTGCAGTTGCCTTATACTTTCCTCTAGGTTACTAGAAGTCATGTCTGAATTTGCACTATTTTTTTCTCTACAGCAGCTGAACAGCTTTTGTTTTTTTTTGATTTTTGCCTTTTGTTTGCCTTTCTTTCCTTTTTCCTTCAGGTCCTTTCCGTTTCTTTTTCTCCAGTTCCTGAACTAGCCAGTTATTGAAATTTACACAGAAATCTAGGTCCATTGGCTATCTCTGCTAAGTTTCTTCTGTTTCACTAAGAGCTAGAATTCATTGTGATGTTATGCAATGTGCAGCCATCTTCCTAGAATCTTAAGACCTTCTTAAGTCTTTGCTTCCTTCCATACCTTTTCAATGTTGCTTGCTCAATGTTGCTTTGCTCCTGGTGACAGAAAATAGCCATCCAGATGAAGGACTTCCTTTCGCCAAATTTTAGAAATTGAAACATTGCTTAAACATTGCTCGCTCTACGTAAAGGGATGCCACATGTGCCAGGACAGGCATTGGGACATTGCTAATCTAGTAACAGAACTTTTTTTAAAACCTCGCCCCCCTCTTCTACATTTCCAGATCCAGAGATGGATCCTGGACACCGACTTTAATTTTTTATTTAACGATTGATTTTTTTGATTTTGTAAATGTAAATGGGGCATCTTTCCAACGCCAACCATCTTATCAGTTTACAGGCAATCAGTGCCCAACCTGTTACCATAAGACAAATTTAATGCTGATTATCCATACCTTATTTTCCCCCTACCCACATTACTCTCTATAGTGTATATCAAATTATCTCTTCCAGAATACATGTTTAAAGGCATTTTAATCTTAAATTGTCAATCAGTACTAAATTATAGTGGTTCATACTTCTTAATCTTCATAATAATAGAGAGGAGTTGTTTGTCTTCTGACTGGAGAGTTTGGATGGTAGCTGTGGAGAAGAGATTTCAGGCAAGACAGGGTAATGGCATACATACTATTTTATGTTTTGTAAATAGTTGCACATAGGTCAGATGATAAGGAACTTCAAACCACTCTAGGATTTTAAGTGGTAAGCACTGGTGTGTGAGGTGGGAGGCATTTGTTGCAAATTTTGCAATTTTTTAAATAGCTTATTTCAATTTTTTCTTTAAGGAAGTTTGCAAGTTGGCAATAATTGGGGCTGCATAAATCAGAGAGGGTAGGAGTAGAGAGCCAGCAAGGATGGCTTTAGCAGTTGTGTTTAGGAGATGTTTGTGCATATAAACCATTCCTAGTTTTTAGTGTTTTTTTTGTATTATTGTAAATGTGACCTTTATTATCCTAATGATCAAATAATCCCCTGATAAAATATGTGGCTCCAATAGCTACTTTGAGATGTACAAGCAAGTCTTAGGCAGTGAATCCACTAATCTTCAGATTTTTTTCTGTATCATTTTTGCCTACATGCCTACAGGCCCCCAAGTTTGAAAAGGGCTGTCATGCATGCAGCCATGAGGGTGCATTATGCTCTTGCTGGCATCATGGTGATGATAGCATTTTCTCATTTTATGAAACTAACCCCCACCTGAGTGATGACAGGAGCATTTGCATCACCTATGCCACCTCAGTCTGCCCATATATGTTCTCCCGGTCCCCTTCAGATGATCGAACTTTTAAAAGATCGACTTTCATATGGCCGAGACCATATGATCTAACTTTTAAAAGCTCGACCAATCTGAATGGAGATCTCCATACAGTGCGGAACAGGAAGATTTCCTGTTACTGCAATGTAGTGCGATCTCAGAGTTGGTATATTTAAGTAGTGGGGGGTGTGGGGAGTGCAGGTGGGGCTTGCTCCCCTACTAAACAGAGTTAGGTTTTTTTTTTTTTTTTTTTTTTGTGTTATGGTGTTTACTTTACATGGTCGATGTTTCAAATGTTCGATCATATGGTCTCAGCCATATGAAAGTCAGACATTTGAGCTGTCGATCATATAAAGTAGACCCGTTCTCCCATATCATATGCATCAACAGGGGCAACCATCACTGGCACCCAGCTCTATCTGAGGAGCTTCCATTCTCCAGGATGGTGCTGTCAGTAGAACTGAAGCACAAGCCAGGTGAAAGTCACTGTTGCTCCCCCCACAGACTGTGCAGGCCCATGCTTCCATTGCCATCAAGTAACTGGGTCACCAGTCCAACTTGGTTGTGCCTGGGCTGCAGTTAGGGCTTTATCCCTAGCTTTAGCTTTAACTGGGCAGTGACCTTTTTTACATTTAAGCTCAAAATAAAATTGTCTACTCACACTTTAGAAGTCTTAAAATTGGTCAAACATCTATTTATACTTTCAGTTTCTCTCCAGATTATGATGTACAGATGTCAAGACATAATCAAGTTAGACATCCATATACATTTTATCTGTCTAATAATATGTATAATTAATTATCTGTAATCATACTTTCCATCACACTTGCCCAATTCACACATGCTTAACCATTTCTGTCGTTCATCTTAATAAAGAATGCACCCATGTTTAACCAGATAGTTCAAAATATTGTTCAAGATTTCTCTTACATGAAAATAACCATTCATACTTTTCATTTGAAATTATCCATGATATTTGTCAGACAAGACATAACTACTACCATAGTTAGATAAACATAAAAAATATCTTGTTTACATTGCCTGAATATACGAGTAGTGTATTATTTAAATTAAGGCACTCTTTTTACTTTTGGCAGAGCTGTAGCTGGTTGAAAACAATATCTTTTCCCCGATTTAGCACTCCTAGGTCCATTCCCTATCTCTTACCTGCACCCTCAAATGCAAGTTAAGAAACATGCAAAAAAATGGGGGCCCTTCTCTGACTTTCGCTCTTCACATCTCTCCAAAGGTGTGCCAGGGAGAAAAAAATACTTTTTCCACTTTTAAAAGCTACACCACACACATATTCCTGATATCAAATTTGTTTGTATACCCGAATTCAGAAATGCTGGAATGACATAAATTCTGTATTACATACCGCCGATCAAACCCCCCCTAACACATTGCACCTGAGGCTGCTGCCCCCTTCATCCCACCCTGACTATGCTTTTGATCTTAGTTGTTGTGTCTTTTGGCTTTTCCCGATTAGGGGTCGCCACAGCGGAACTCCGGTCTGCTAATGATTGGCAGTAGATTTTTACGTGCAAAGTTGCCAACTCTGATGTACAACCTTCAACAAAGGTACGCCCATTCACGCATGTCTCCACACAGAAGACGGTCTATCTGAGAATAGAACAGGACAACATCTTACTGTTAGGTGACAACGCTACCGCAGGACCACCACCACAGCTCTGATTCACCTATTACATTTACACTAGTATTGGAAAGTAATTTTTCTCCTATTTAGAAATACTGCCTTATGTTAAAACTGTTAAGTCTGGATTAGGTCTTTATTTTACAGCAAGTAATATCCAGGTAATACAACTGTTGTTATAGTTAAATTTCATTTGCTTATATTGTTTGTTGTTTCAGCTTCAGAAATATGAAATGTTTATTTTGTTAGTAGTAGTTTTGCATCTGTGATTTAGATATGACTACATTCTCTGCTAAAGAACTGCTTCCATTTCAAACTGAACCAGCTAATAAAATATCATATTCAGGCTTGTGATTTACATAGCTGTGAAACTTAAATATTTGACAATATGCAAATGTCAGAAAAAAAACATTTTGTATGCAATATAAATCTTCAGATAAAATTATATGACAATCAATCTTTGTTTTGTTTCACTAATGTGAAATGTTTAATAAAAATTGAGGCTTAAAAATTGTATAAAACAATCAAAAATTCACAATCATTCAACATACCTTCATAATTAATTCATCTTAATGTTTATTCTGATAGATGCAAGCCATTTGTTAAGCAAGCAATAATGTGCTGTTATTGTGGAAATAACGCCTACCCAAGGGTGTTTTAGGCGTTGGGCCTCTATATGCCTGGAAGGGCATTATTTCTATAATAACACACACCTTGGAGGAGATTATTGCACTTAGAGAATAGGTTGTCTGTAAAATTATTGTGCTTTGCTTATTTATTTTTTATTGCTATATTTTTTTTATATAATTTTGATGTAAAATAGTTCCTCTGTCTAATGTTTCAAACTTACTGTAGTACATGTTTATGGTTTTTGAGGAAACATTTTACATCTAAAATCCAACACATGAAAAAATATTCAGGTATTTAATTTATTTGTTGGTCCCTTAATCCTAAAACATTTGATTTGTTGCCAGTCATTGGAGATTGAAGTTACCAAATAACAACATACATCTGAGTTTCAGACTTTTATTTTCTTCAGAAAATTCATGCTAACACAAATCCTTTTATTTAAGCAAGTTTGTAATTGTATACGATCAATAATTAAAATCTGTTCCTATGTCTTAGCCTTTTTCACCTTTTATTTTAGGCTTTATCCAGATTTGTTCAGCTGAAAGGTCCAGAGGTATGCGAACCTCTTTACTGTTGCTACTGCCAGTGGTTGATTTCACTCACTCACTCTCTCTCACACGTACACCTCTGTTTCAGAAAATGCATGTTAACACTAATCCTAATATTCAAGTAAAATATGTTCCTGTTTTGAGCCTTTGTCCACTGTTTATTTTAGGTTTATCCAGATACCTTGAGCTAAGAGTCAAGACCATACCTTTCACTGTCCATATTTTTGCAAAATGTCCAGATTTTTGGCTCATATGTTTGGTCCTTTCCTCATAAAATTTGTAGTTTCTAGCAAATCAATGGGGATTGAAGTCATTAAATAATGACATTCGAGTTTCAGACTTCATATGTTGTCATTGTTGTCTTTCGGCTTTTCCTGGTTAGGGGTCGCCACAGCGGAACTCCGGTCTGCTAATGATTGGCAGTAGATTTTCACGAACGTTGAGGTGACGTTCAACCTTCAACGAAAGCATGCCCATTTACACATGTCTTTCGAATGCCCACCCAACCACGGGGAGGACATGCAGACTCCACACAGAAGGCACTCCCTGCATTCCAGCCGAGAATCGAATGGGAGAACCTCTTGCTGTGAGGCAACAATGCTACCGCTGCACCACCGTAGAAGTCCGAGTTTCAGACTTCATATCTTTCTGCAAAATACACGCTAATTGAAACCCTGTTATTCTAGCAACTTTCTAAGTTTATAAGAACAATATTTAAAAATCTGTCCCTGTTTTTGGTCCTTTGTCTCCCCCATTATTTATGGCCAATAAGTTTAGAGGTATGATTGAGAGGCATACCTCTCAACCTCTTAGAGCAAGAAATCCGGACAAAGTTATACAAGATAAATAAATAAATGACATACTGTTGTTTTAGTCACTTAAACTGCAGCCAGTTCCTTCATTAATTATTTACCCTTTTTCAGTTTTCTATCCATTGTTCTCCCCATTCTGCACTGCCTTGTTCTAAGCACCCTTGACCTGCTTTATTTTGTTAAAACTGACGTGACATATTCACTCAATATCTCTGCTTTTTCTCAGTCTTCTCTGATCTCTTTCCCATCTTTGCTCAGTCTGGCCAGTTAAGTTCTTCCTTACTTTCTGCCATGTACCTAAATGTCTCAGTTTCCCTTCTTGAGTCTTTCTGCTAACTCCATTTCAGCCATTGTCTTTTTTATGCCTCTCTACCTTTGTTGGCCTTCAAGTAGCTTCCTTGTGCTATACCTCTTCCACTTCCCATCCTCCTCCTCCATGCCATCTCTTGTAGGTTCCATCTTTTGCCCTAGTTACAAACCATGCATTCCAGTGTAGCTCCATCAACCTTCTCTTTCTTGTCTCTTCTTTACACATTTGTTCACAACCTGAGTACGCCATTCTATACCATTCCCATAACTTGTCTTTTCCCTGTTTATTCTCAATTTCCTAATTCATCCTTGATCTCCAGGACATTACAATGCATTTGCTAATGACCCATACCATTGGCATTATATTCATCCTACCATCTACTCTAAATCACACAGTGGCATGACCTTAACCTAGAGGTCCATGACTTCTTTGTATTGATTAGGGTGACATCCAGAAGAGCAGCACCAGCTGGCTGAACCCATATTGATTAAAGATGTAAAGCAACTTCTGCTATTTCACTTACCTGAATGTCAGCATCTGTCAATCTGCTCCTGGGAGATTCAGATCCTCCATAGATATTAATCTCTTCCTCCTACCTCACTACTTTATTGTCTCTTCCAGTCTTTTGGCTCCATTCCTTGATGCGTCTGAGAGACAATACATTGGATGTATCCATCGGCTCTCTTCCTTTCTTCTTGCTTAGCTGCAGTTTCTCCTATGACCACTTCTTGATTTAGTATTCCTCTTGTCTGGCCTCACATTTGATGCCATAGTTTATGTGCTTGCTACTCTATCTCTGTCTGTTCCTCTTTTGTCATTCCTGTATAACCTACACCCAGGCATCTCCTTCTTCCACCCACTTTTGTTACTATCCCATGTTTTTGTGATGCCAACAATGTCCACCTTCCCCTCTTGCATTACTGTTTGCAAATCTTCATCCTATCCATACTCCTTGCAGTGACAGAAATACTCAATCTGGCAGTTAACACAGAGGATTAAAGCTATAAGATGTTAATGAGCTGCTTTCTGTGGTCCAGAGTTTGATTCCATCTACCTCCATTTATCTAAATGTGTGACTCTTAGCAAATCACTTAACCAGACAGCACTCCTGGGATGAGTCTGAAAAAGGCCAATGGAGACCATTGCCCTACCTCAGTAAATAAATACAAATAAAATAAAATTAAATTAAATAAAAACATCCATGGCCACACTCTGAGTTTTCCTTATTTGTTCCTCTGCTATGTTTTGTGCCCCTTTTTCCACCTGTCTACTTCTTGAATACCTACTCTGTTAACTGCTTCTGTCAAAAAAAACATTTAGTCTCAGTTTAAAGTCATGGTCATTGAACTATACCCTTCCAACTCAGTGTTGAGCACCAATGTCACTTCTGTGTTATGATGGAGCCTGTTTCTTGCACAGAGATAACTCTCTGACGAGCCTTTTCCCATACCTCTGCCAGTCCTAAGCCTTTCTCCTATGTCCATTGCTACAACCAGTCATTATCTTCACCAATAATCTATTTCCTCAGCAAGTTAACTGCTAATATAGATAATTCTTGTAAGAAAGCTATTGCCAACCTACTCTCCTAGCTTCATGTTGCTACCTCCCTGGCCCTGCTTGTCATAATTTCAGCTACTTCCACTGATACATCACTGTTACATACATGCACCACAATATGCATCCAACCCAGCCCTTGGAGATCACTTTGGTCACATGCTCAGGCATCTTCTAGACGCTAAGCCCTTAGACTAGTTTCACTGAACTCTGGTCTCTGCTCTCTCACTTTCCTGGACTCCTGATCCCCTTTGTGAATGATTCTGCAGGTAAGAAAAAAATATCCATACTGGCTTTCCTGCCTTTTACTTTCTACCTCTTGCCACTAACACCCTAGATATGTAACTGGAAGAACTGGGCAGACGAAGAGGCTACCCAGGTTGCCACTTCATAGGGACACCAAACAAGCTGATAATTTACAAGATGTCAAATTGCTCTTTTCTTTTAAAGGTAGCAGTAAGCTATTAGACTGCTGCATAATATCCTTCCATCCTGACGTCCTTCTTTTTGCCCTTCCTCTAACAGCTGCATCTTCCACTTTCTATATTGTTGCTCTGTAATGCTGCAGTAACCCTTATGAAGTATGCTGACAATCTACATTCAGGGATCCTAATTGTACCCAATAAGATTTTGAGTGCTTGACCTTTCTTAGTAGAGTGCAGTAGATGCACTCTGCACTGACAGTTACTAAGCTTGTCAGTGTTCACAAAATGAAATGCATTGTTTATCAAATGGGTGTGCACCTTTTCCAGGTAGTTTCATATTCAGGCCTGCAGGTTCCCAGTGTGTGGGTATAACTGTTTTTATTCAACTCTGTCCAGACACATGTGCAAGCATGAGTGCGTGAGTGAAAACACACACACGCACACACGTGCACACGCGCACAAGTGCACATATACACACACACACACACACACACACACACACACACACACACACACACACACACACACACACACACACACACACACATGCACATATATATGGGTTCAAGTAACAAGACTTCCCTAAACGTCAAGTTTGACAGAGAAAAGAAAGGCTCATGATACCAGAGTTCTATAATAACAAATAAGTTAGACAAAACATGTTTGACTATAGTGGCATCATTGTGGTCAGTTGTGATCAGTCCACTACCCTGGTAAACAAACATAAATAGAAAATAAATAAATAAAAGTCTGACAACACTGTGGTTTCATTGTGCAATATCAGTATTTGGTTAAATGAAGGCAGCATTCCTAAAGTGGATGGTTAAATGTATACAACATTCCTTCAACCCTTTACTGGCACTGAATACAATTAAGAAAACTGAAACTTGCATGTTTACCTGTCCTCAGCTTGCTTAGCCCTAGGTGTCAAAGGACCTGACTGGCTGGTTATGACTGCCATGCTCACAGTCTGTCAACCTTCAAATATTGTCACAGACACCTGCAGTCACACAGTGTACTTTCAAGCATATATCCCCTACTTCTGCTTCACACACTTTTGCACTGTTCCCAGTTTAGATTAATATAAATATATATGTTTCAACATTCAGCAGAGCTTCAGATAGACATTGTCTCTTTCTCCCCAACAAATTAACTGTAATAAAACACCTTTTGAAATTTCAAGGGCTGCCTTTCTTACAATACTCAGCAGCTCGAGCAGAAGGAAAGCAGCCTTCAACTTACTCACAAACCATGTTCTATGCTTCCAGCTCTGCTTAGGTGACTGTAGAAGGGGTAGAGGTAACTATTACAAAAGTATCGCACAAGGAAAACCTGTTTTCAAGTGCCTGAAAATTAAGCATTTCTGTGCAAACAGGGACAGTTGATTTACCTTGTACATTATCTCCTAAGTGCGTATTAAGCTACTGCATTTATTTGGAAGTCCAGAAATCAGTCTGTAAATACAGCTCAGGGAGTTTAAAGTCATGAGCTGTGAATAAGTGTTGCCATTTAGTCCAGCATTTTATTCTGCCAGTTTTGATCCTTAATTAGAGCAAGTTGCTTAAAGTGTTCTGTCCTCCCTGCTCACCCATGAAAATATGTATTTGTGTTTGGTGGATCACAGCTGCATAAAATAAACAAAATAAAATAAAAGTTTAAATGGACTTTTTCATTAAGGCCCAGGGCTAGTGACTTGGCACTATTGTGATAGAAGAAGGTGATGGAGTCGGTTATGTCAAGTCCTTGGGTGTGTAGGATAACTTGCACTAGTATAGTGACATGTTAATCCTGTTGTATGTAAAATTACTGAATCTGAAACTTGGCATCACGATTTATAGTGCTTTCAAATTTAGCTGAGTCTTCTGATGTGATCGAATTTAAATTTCAAAGCACTAGTGCTCTTGGGGGGTAAAGGTTCTCCAAAATACTCAAATTTCATTGAGCTACCAGGCTTCTCACTTTAATACAGGTAACAAGAAAGCTTTATTTAAACATTATTCTGAAGTTTCACATGATTAAGTTTCAAGTTCCAATTACTGGAAGTGCTGAGACATTTTACCCTTGGTGGGGATTTTAGTAATACTTTACAGAAACATGAAGCAAGGTGACAGGTGGAGTTTATGTCTTTAATTCAGTTATCATTTTCACTGTACCCTTAAAAGGGGCTCAAAGACAGAACTTTAAGAGTTTGTGAATTTAATTGTTAAATTACTTTAGATGAGGACACATGTTAATATAATTTTAGGTGTGTCATCTGTTATAGTAAGATTAACTTGTTTAACATTTGTCCTGAAGAAAGGCCAGTCGTTTTATTTAAGCTTGTCATTTCAGACATATCTGAGGGAATGGAAAATAAACTCAGCTTCTTTCCTAGTGATACAAAGTTAGGGGCACAGTAGAAAATGAGGGTGGTGTCTAAGGAAGTATTTGACAAGGTTGACCAACTGGACTGAAAGGTGAAGTCCATGTTCTTTGCAGACAAATGTAAAATACTATACTTGGGCCACTGGAGAGCTGGTGTGAAATATCAGCTGAGAGGAGTGTTGATAACAGAGCAGTGAAAGGATCGGAGGTGCTGCTCACACCTGGACTGGACCATAAGGAGCAGAGTGAGAAGGCAGTGGCAGCAGCAAACAGTGCTGAGGTGTATCCACAGGATAAAGAGGTAATGGTCGCTCTGTACTGGGCTATGGACAGACCACACCTTGAGAACTGAGCATAGCTTTGGAGTCTATAAAAGGAAAGGGACATTAAGCTGTTAGAAGGATTCCAGAGTAATGTTAACAGAAAGATCAATGTGATGGAGTGGAAATCATATGATCAGATATTAGAGGAATTCTATTCACAAGACCTTGGAAGAGAAGGGGGTGAGAGGTATGATGTATCATGTCTGGTAGATTTTGAAGGGGCTGTCCTGAACAAGGGGGGGACAAGAGGGGAGGAGGGGACATAGGCAGCAGGTTGTGGGTATTGACTACTCTTGGATCTGCAAAAGTACCTTTCTTCTATGTAAATCCTTCTTATTGAAAATTGCATAAATCCGTACAGAGCCAAACCTAAAATCACCTGTGCTTCTTACAGATAACTACACAAATCATTTAAACATAATTGACACTATATTGTATATTCAGAATTATTCATCACATACATCATATACATGTTCATTTTGCATTCAGATAAATTTATATTTTGCATTTTTAATGCGTTATTAATTTGTATATATTACACCTCTCACATCCCTCAGTAACCTAAACTGAATTACAAGGCCTATTCTCCCCGATTCTTACATATCCCACTCTTCAAATTATAACACTTGCCCCTCTCACTGCTTTTGTTTACTTTACTTCCCTCACCCTTGCTGCCTTCCTTCCTTTCCAAACTGCATCCCATTTCTGCTTCAATCTTTTAACCTGACTTCTATTACATCACTCCCTGCTACCTGCTACATCATTTATTCTGTCTTCTCCACCTGTACATTGACCGATATCACATGATTTCCATGCTTTAGCAATGTCCCTTTTCAACCAGCCTGACATTAACATTTTTCTCTTCTGTTCCCCATATCTTCTATCCCTCCCCAATCCAGATCAACGTAATAGCCATCCCTTCCTAACCTCTTTGCTCCACATTTCTCTCATTCGCTGCCACTTATTCTGTAGCATTGTGCAACCCTTCCACATAAGACATTATCTAGCTCTTTTCCTGCATCTCTAAAACTCTGGATTCTCCCACTGACCCTCCTCTACCCTTCTGCACATCGTATGCACCCCGTCTGTCCACTCGATGAACATCTTCTTCACAGTATCCTGCAACTCTTACAAATTTTTTCCATCTTTTCTCTTCCACTGGAGAGTATAACTTGACTCCAGAATACTTCTCCCCTCTCTTTAGCAATGGCAGGCTTACAGATTTCGAAATCTTTTTCTCACCTGTATTACTAGCAACTTTTTGGGATGAAATGCCAAAGCCGATTCTCTACCAAATTCCTCAAAAATCTTTTTAACACTTGAGGTGACATCCTTTATATAGCCTCAATAATAACACAGAATCATCATGTTTATGTTGTTTCTTTACCCCACTGCTTCCCAACTTTGTATCAACCATTACTAACAGGAAAATCCCCAGTGATAAAGGTACGCATGTCTTATTTTCCCTAAATGTACCTTGTCCATCTGTGCAAATTTCCAATTACAATAACTTACACACATGGTATGCTATATAGAGCTCTAATCTTCTGTACTGCCCACCCAGACTGGAATACCTGCTCCAGAGTTTTTAACATAAAATTCAAATTTACTAAGTCATAAGCCTTTTGTATATTTAGCAACATCATCTTTGCTCTTTAAGATCACCCTTCCATACCAGCTCATAAAATTTAATAGCAATGTCCAATGATCTGCACATGAACTACCTTTTACAAAGCCTACATGAGAGTCCCCCTACTACTTTTGCTGGGAGGGTATAGTCCAGCTACATGTATTGTTACTAACAGGGCTGGCCTTAGGCAAAATAGTGTCCTGGGCAAAGGACTCCATAGATTTATGGATTCATTGATTGTTACTAGGCTGATGACCTGGGTGGCCTTTTTAAGCCTAGCCAAGTTTTCCTGAAAGAATACTGTAACCAAATAGGTATTTGTATCCGAATAGGACATTGATGGCCAGGCATTTATAAGCTACCTTTGTCCATAAGGGACATTAGTGTCAGGCCCAGTGTAAATTTCCTATTCATCATCCACTGGTCTAGGTTGCACTTAAACTGGGTAATAGATAAACTCTGCTTCACATGGATGTGAAGCCTGTTCTATAGGAGGGACATGTTCAGGCACCTAAGCAACATGACATTTCCCTGTGGTACATTTGGTTGGGGACACATGGCTGAAGTGACATTCAGTTGCAGAGAAATATGGCTTTTTGTGAATTCCCTGTGGGCAAAGAGAAGCACAAACTGCCTTGCCCAAAGCTTTAATAACCAAGTGCATGGGGGAAGAAGAAATGAGTGTTGTTCTCAGTGTTTGATACATGCTTATGTAACTACAACATGTAGAAGTGTGCTACAGCATGGAGGAAATCCTGCATGTTACTGTCACATTTTGGCTTCAGTATGCATTTTAGGTAATGTTCCCTAGACACTGTGAAAGGGCTAGTGGTCCACACACACCAATTATAAAGACACTACCCATTGTCCACTGCATTTTTAGTACCACTGACATGCCCTCTGGGCAGCCTGCTTTTGATGCCTGCCATACTGCCTGCTGTCTCACATTGCCTTGGGAACCATGGACATTATTTTCCCTTGTGCATTTGGTTATTGAAGCTGTGGGCATGGCACCACATTCTTCTCTTTGCCCACAAGGAATTCACAACAGACATATTTCTCTGCAGCTGAATGTCTCTTCAGCCATGTGTCCCCAATGAAATGTATCACATGGGTATGTCACTCTGCCCAGATGCCTGAACCCACTTTAAGGTGATCTGCATAAGGCAGGTTTGTTATGCCTTGTATTTTTTTTTGTAAGAAACCTCTGAGGTCTCTCTAGTTACTGCACATGCCTGGTCAGGTACATACCAAAGGGAGCACTATATGCGCGTCTCCCTGCTGCCTGCTGCACTCACCAGCACTTCACCAGTTGCTGCCTGTCTCTCATCCTGACCTACGCAGACCGTTCTGATTACTGTTTTCCCACGTTTTGCACTGCTTGTCTTACACTTCATTTTTCCCTGCATTCCCTCATTTAACATATCTTAAGTAGGGAAAACTACACTCTGATAACTGTGCAGGAAATAACTGTATTAAGCCATGGCAAGCCAAGGGGGTTCTAGATGATCTGAGGTACATTTTAGAGTTAAACAATCTTTCACAGAATAATGCCCTGAACAAAAATCATGATTAAAGAAAGAAAGAAAGTTAGTCTTAGTTTTTCCTGCATGCTTTCAATGCACTCTGACTGACCAAGATGACTCTGTAATAACTGTGGGGAAAATAACTGAATGAGATTGGGAGTCTACAGGCAAGCCATGGGCTTATAGATGTTCTGAGGTACACATGACAGCTTTTTTTCAAACGTTCAAGCCAATGATGTCCTGAACAAAATTGTGAGTAAGGAAAGAAATTTAGTACTTTTTATTTCAAAGAAGGAAGAAAGAAAGAACTTATATCTAAGGTTTAATATTCAAAGATGACAAAACAGCAGCTCAAATTAAACCAAGCAGACAAATGCTTGTAAGAATATTTAAATCATATCTAGCAATAGTAACTGGCTTCCTATCTCCCCTAAAAGAAATATATATATTTTTCTGTGTATCCCCCTCTGGTGTTATATTGGGATGAAGGCATACATTTCACGTTGCTACTGTAATATGAATATACATCATGTCTCCTCAACCCTACCCAACATCTGTGCACCTCTCTGATGTCAGACTGGTATTAATTTAAAAAAAAAAAAACAAATAGAACATAACATGTATTTCAATCATTTGCTGTAAGACACATATAAACAACATGTAGCCTTACCTTCTCGCAAAAGATAGACACCTGTGTACACTGTTCCTATACAAGCAGTAGTGACCCTCTGTACTCACCACTGATGTTTGTTAGCAAAGTTAAAGAAAGAATGACCACTTTGTCCCCAGCTCAACACAAACTATAGTGACTTGTGTACACCTCTGTGGTTAGGGTGGAAAATAAAGAAATAATGACGTTATCCCCGGTCACACACACAAGCTAAAGTGACCTTTTGTGCACACCTCTGAGAGGGCCAGTTTTAGACTAATTTTGTTTACAATTTCTAAAATTATTCTTAGTGACCTTCTGTGCACATCACTGATGCCAGTTTTAGGCTAGGTGGGATTCAAGTCAATGGTTAGTACCATGCCTATCAAAATTCACTTCTAGAGTTCTGGGATGTTGGAAGCACCGGGTCCCCAGATGCTTTGAAGGTCTGGATGTTCCATGAAGCATTTTATGCATTATTTTTGAGATGACTGTTTAAATTGATCAAATGAGAAGAGGGTGAGTTTTTTTCACCTATACAACCTCAACCCTCACAAATCAGTTATAGCCACGTCTGTGTATTTCTGTGTACAATTCAGATGTCTGACAGTAATAAAAGATGATGAACATATAATGAATTTCACCTTTGCTCCATGCAAAACAGTTACCACATATTATAAAGTATTTCAAGTTGCATCTTACAAGTTGAATTAGTCCTGCAAAGCCAGAATAATGAGCAAACCACAGACAAGATAGTCAGTTTTCTTATCAGACAGCCCCAACAATGATACCTAGTTTTTCTATGCATATCACAGATTCACAAATGAAAACTGGTCCTGCAAAGCCAAATAGTGAGTGTTTAAACTGAACAAATGACAATAGGGTAAGTTACTTTCATTCAGTAAACCCCAACCTCCACCCAGCAGTTATAGCAATTTCTGTGTACATTTCAGATATCTGATTCTGATAAAAGATGATGATCAGGTACTATCCCCCACCCAGCAGTTATAGCCATTTCTGCATACACTTCTGATGTATGATAAAAGAAGATGGTCATGTAATTTATTTCACCTTTGTTCAATGCAAACTCTTGCCACACATTAATCTCAACCTCACAACACAAAAAATATTGACAAAGCCAGAAAAATGGAGGGACTAAGGCCCACAAAATAGGGACAGATTTTAAATGTTGCTCCTATAGAAAGACAGTTAGTTAGAAAGTTGATATAATGACAGATTTGGCATCATTATATATTTTCGTAAGGATATGAAATCTGAAACTCAAACTGTCTGTCAATATTTAGTGTTATTTAGTGGCTTCAATCCTCAATGATTTGCCAGAAAACCACAAATTTCATGAGGAATAGACCAAAAATAAGAGGCCAAAATCTGGACATTCTGCGAAAATCTGTACAGTTGAAAGGTATGAATTAATAAAATATTCCAAGTTGCTTCATAAAAATCAAAGTCTGAATAAATTAGTAAACAGCTGGCAGCTAGTCATTTCCTCCTCAGACAGCCACAACAATTATAGCTACTTTGCCTGTGCATATCTCAGACGATAAGTTTGATGTAGAAAAGGTAGAACATTTTCAGTTTTCTGTCCTACATTACTACCCCACCATACTTCTCAACTTTCACTGATTCAACATCTGAACTGTTTTATACAGTTCTGCACTGTGCTTTATTAAGGAATTTCAATGATATTTGCTTACCACCCATTCCACTGTTTTATTATTTATGGATAGACTGCACATGTTACATTTAATTCCCAATACCTCTACTCCAAAATGATTCAAAAAAGTCCTGCAACTAACCAAAAACCATGCCAAGTGAGTGAAACCTGAATTTATACCTCTCAACATTTTATAAATTCTGGACAAATCTCAAAATAATGAGGGACAACAGCCCATAATCTGGAACATATTTTAAGTATTGCTTGCATTTCTCAATGTTATGCCAGGCAACCACACATTTTGCAAGGAACAGACCAAAAATATGAGGCAAAAATATGGATAGTCTGTAAAATTCTGGACAGTTGAGAGGAAAGAGTATGCATTTTTATTAAAGGGTATGAAGTCTGAAACTCAAATGTTTGTCATGATTTAGTGATATCAGTTTTCAATAATTTGCCTGAAAAACAGAATAATATGAGGTAAAAATCTGGACTTCCTGTGAAATTCTGAACAATTGATAGTATGCCTGAACCAGTACATATACTTGGCATAAAATTACTACTTTCTTGCTATAATTGTTTGGGGTTAGTCTCTTAGTCTTGTGGCTTTCAGGTGTTGGCAGAGTGGGTGTATACCTTGCCCCAGCTGTTGGATATATGCGCAAAAAAAAACAAAAGAGAGAGGTGTAAGATCAGAACTGAAATCGAAAGGTGCCAGTTTTTTTATTTAAGGCAGAGATTTTTTTTCTGCAAAATAACAGACAGTTGAGAAAAATTATTACAGGAACAAAAGGTGTGCTGGGGGGATATCCCAGCTCCACAGCTTAAATCAATCACTGCAGTGTTTCTGGCTTTACACAAGCAACTGTCAATATCTTTGCTCAATAAACAGGGACAAAGCCAAAAGTAAGGGGGAAAAAGACCCAAAATCAGTAGCAGTTTTTAAAGCTCACTCTTATTCATTCAGAAAATGAATAGAACAACAGGCTAACAGGTTTTGCATCAACCAATTTTCTAAAGAATATGAAGTATTAAACATTAATGTCTGGCATTACTGATGGTTTTCTCAGTGATTTACATGAAAATCAAACATTTTAAGTGGGACAGGGCAAAAGATGAGGGAAAACAGGTATGCTGAACCATCCACTCACAACAAATTGTTGTCTGTTTTGTAGCCGAGGATGGGACCAAGCTCAAAGTTTATAAATTAAGACAGCTTGAAGATTGGTGCTGTAAAACAGCAAATGTTCCTCTTCTGCATGGAAATAAAGAGAGAAATATATATATATATATATATATATATATATATATATATATATATATATATACAAGCCAGAGAGATGCCCTTAACCAAATGGTTCCCAAGGAAACCTACTAATTTGCCTATGTGCAAGGCCAGCCATGCTCACCATTATTTTGGAATCATTACTACATAATGAAATTGGTCTGTAGTTTGGCAGGTTCTCCATCCACATTTCTTCTTATATAACACAACCATTTCTACCTACCACATAAACTTTGGCATCATCCCGTCTTCCTCTATCCTAGCATACAGATTTACCAGGCATTTTCCTACCTGCATTCCTGCTATTTTGTAATTTTTAACTGAAAAAAACGCTCAGCCCCTCCCCATCTTTCCCTTTTTCTTGAGCCTAATCACTGTGACAGCCTCTCCTGAAGCAGCCCCCTTATGCATCTTTCTGTATGTTCTTCCCTTAACACCACACCTCCCTCATTCACTTTCTTCTTACATCTCATCTTGTTTACATCTTCTAAAATGATTCTGAGTCACCGTCTTTTCTTCCTCCATCTCAGTTCCTGCCACCCACGCCTGCTTCTTCAAATCCTTAAGCCTGTATACTAACAGTGCTGCTCCTATTTTCCCTTATTTTCCATTTCTCCCCCTCCTCTCCAGTTCTGACTCAGACTGCTCCTCCTCTGGCTCTTCCAGCTCCCCCTGCATCTTCCCTGTCATCTCCACTTTGATTACTGTCTCCTGTTTTATGAAGTCTTCTTCCTCCTTATTTACACCTGTCTGCCCCTGCCTCAGTTCCATTTGTAATACCCTTATTCTACCCTGCCTGCACCTACTGTGACATCCTCTATACCATGTCATTCCCACCTTCCAAGCTACCTTAATTACATCCTATTCTCTTTTTCTCTTAGTTCTGTCTCCCTTTTCTTGCTTTATTCTTTTGGATTAACTCACCAACCTTTTTCTGCAACCTTTGTACCCAGTCCAGTGCACTCCCATCCTTGGATTCCAACTCCACCTTTCATATCCTTTTGTCCCACCACACCATCATCACTAAGAAGTGCTTTGACATTCATCTTTCACATATATCTATTGCCTACATTTCACAAAAGGTTTTGCCATCTACCAAATGTTGTCTAGTCCTTCTGTTAAGAGTAAAATAGCTCAGGGTCCTGCACTTTTTCCTCCACGTCTCATGCTCCCATCCTTCTCATACATTCCCTTAAATGCTTCCGACATTTTACATTAACTTCTGCTTTCTTAAATAAGGTATCTAACTTCAGCTTCAGGATCAAATTAAACTCATCTGGCCAAAGCACCCTTCTTATTATTTCTATTGCCTCCACACAATTCACTATTGCTTGTTCATCATTCTCATTTGGGCTTTAGTGCGAGTGTATCATTACTCCTTTCTTCTCAAACGTGGCTCTGTAGAGCTTCCATCTTCTCATATCACCAGCCACACATTCTTTCCACCATGAAACTCCTTCAGCCTTTTAGTAAGTACCCTGCTCCTCCTCTTCCTCCAGCTGGGATGCACTTTACCCATCCATTTATATTCATTTTAATGCACCTTACCTTTTTCTCTTCTAATCAACTTAAGTTCCTTTAAATGCACTATATCCAATAGTTCCCTTTAACTCCTAGTCAAAAACACGTTCCTTTTTTTGTGCTATCGGCCCCCAAATCCAAACTGTTTTCACTACACTCCCCCATCACAGGCCTACTCTTGACTCTTCAGGAGCTGAACCCCTAAGATCTTTGGGCACACCCCACACAGGTGCAGCAATGCTTTGACCCCCACTGGACAATATAGGCCAAAGCTGTTGCATGTCATCTGGCTTAATAGCTACTTGATTATTGCTTTCTTGGTATTTGCGCTACCTCTCTCTCTCTCTCACTACTCCTCCCACCCTCTTGGAATGTTTGTGTTATTTTGAATCTGTACAACCTACTTCTTAGCATCTGTGTAAACATTGCATATTGCCAACAACATTTTACTACTGTGGGATGGACTGTGCCATTTCTGAAACATCTGTACCTTAACATATATATTATACATTTTAATTATGTTATATTCTGTAAATTCATGTTATTCCCCCATCTACTCACACTGTCTGTCTCCTTCCTCAACCTACACTTGAGCAAAGGTGATCATGATCACATCAGTCCACCCGCATTATTGTAAAACCTTTACAAACAGTGAATACAAAATCTGCCACTCTCCAGTTTAATCCACCTTCTTGGGTTTACTGAGCTCACCCACTCATTTAGCAGTGTAGAATTCCCTATACCTGTTGTTAAATATAAAACATTTTAATACAGTACATTATACTCTGTAACTACTTGTATTATGCATATACAAAATGTAAAACTGGTACTTTACCTATATCCTTAATGAGCTGCGAAGAAAATTTAAAAATGTTTCATTACACTACATATGCTTCTTAACCTCTTAACTCAAGAATTTTGGGTAAAGTCAAAAACAATGGGGGGACAAAGGCCGCAAATCAGGGACAGATTTTAAATATTGCTCTTATAAACTTAGAAGACTGATGAACAGGTTTTCCATTAGCAAGTATTTTCTGAAGGATTTGAAGTCTGAAACTCAAATATCTCTCATTATTTAATGACTTCAAAGTTTATTGATTTGCCAAAAAACACAAGTTTTATGAGGAATAGAGCAAACTATGAGGTAAAAATATGGACTTTCTGCAGAATTCTGGACAGTTGAGAGGTATTGAGACTACATTAACTTCTCTATTGCTTCTATTATATGCATAGAGTTTCAATTGGCATGCTAATTATTTAAATCTGCAAGTCATTCCATGTAGCAAGTAAGTCATACTCTTCTGTAATTTTCCTCTGTATCAGAGATTAGCTATGCTTTCCTAAATCCTAAACCAAATCTAGAAGTTAGTGGAAAAGTCTAAAGTCTGAGTTTGTTAATGAGCTGCTTTCTATGATCAGGGTATAAAGTTTGATTCCTCCCCCCTTCATTTATCAAATGTACCAGTTAACCAAAATGTGATTCTGGTTCACCCCCCGAAAATGCACAATTGTGTCCAGTAGGTACCTCACTGTAAAAGGTAAAAAGAAAAATTATAATTATAAAGCTTACACAGATTGAATCGTCCATTGCATGTGTCTATCAGTTGTCTATAATGGGCACAAAACTTACATGAAGTACATTGTTTGGACTCAAAGTCCATCCATTACCCACAACAGGCCTTTGCCCCCCTCTCCCTTTTTTGCTGGAATACCATAAGATACTCAGACAAACAGAAAGGTATCAAAACATCATAATGTCCACAATATTTGCCAATGTTGGTGGGTTTGTGGGTTGATGTAATAGTTAAGATATTACTTCATAGTCACAAGGTACAGGGTTGGATTTTTCACCTTTGAAAGGGAAATTGGCTAGGCTTAAAATAGCCTATAAGGGCAGATAGCCTAGTACATACCTATAAACCTATGAACCCATGAGGGAACAATCTTCAGCCACCCATTTAGCCAGTGTCCATACTATGGTTTTCTACTCTTCCTGCTTGATCTTAGTTATGCAGCTACTACTGCTAGTCCAGCTTCTTTTTAGTACTCTAATTCTTCCACCACACTCTCCTGTCTCCCACCTGGAGACCATATAAACGTTTGAATTCTGAAACATTAACTTTATCGTAGTAAGTGATTTTGTATGATGATTGGCCAAGCACAGTGTGTGTGTGTGTGTGTGTGTGTGTGTGTGTGTGTGTGTGTGTGTGTGTGTGTGTGTGTGGGTGATTCAGTGACATGCTGACCATCGGTGGTGAATTCCACAAAATACAATAGCCTACATGGTATGCTAATGGTGGTAAAATGAGATGGTAATTTGTAACAGTATTAAATTGAGGGCACGTGTGAGACTACACAGTATGGTGGAGTGATTTACAGATGTACAGATATATACCATGATTACAGGCACTAGTTCAAGAGGTAATGAGGTCACTAAAATTCTGGAGTTACTGGAGGTGAATCATGGAATGATGTAGGGGGTAGCTAAAAGTTTAGCAAACCTGTATATGCAACAGTATGTGCTCACCAGTAATGGTGATGGTGTTGTGCTTTGTCACTCTCAGATGCACTGTGCAATCTGTCCGTGTCTAACATTTCATGCCTGTCACAACACTGACATTGCGGACCTCTGGCATGTGGATAAAGTCACCATACAGGAGTTGTCTCGACATCTGTACCCTCCTCTGCAGTCTTATGGAATGCATGGAGTAACTTGTGGACACCAACGTATGTGTGGATTTATAAATACCAGCTACATAGCCATTCAGTGACTAACTTGAGAAATGGTTGGTGTATCACAGGCACCTGCCTTAAGAATACTGCACCAGTTCCTTGATGTTATACTATAATGTGGGTGAGCATATGTCATTTCCCTATATCACAGAGGAGAGAGCCAACACTATGCAGGCTTTTTTATGACATAGCCAATATTCTGCCATACTGGAGGCCATAGACTACACCTCATTGCAATAAGGACACTACCTGGAGAACAGGGACAAAGGTATATAAATGCAAGGGTTTTTACTCTAGCAACCACCAGGTTGTCTGTAATGCACAGGATATGATATACAGTGTGACTGAAGGACACTCAGGCAATACCTACATCTCCCACATACGGAACACATGTGACTTATCTTTGAGATTTGTACATGAAGATTTCACCCATGGGTATTTCACTGGCAATGTTGGATATGCTCTGGAACCATGATTTATAACACCTATAAGAAATCCTGTGGTCATAGTGGAAACTGGCTATAACTAAGCCTTGCGACAAACCCAGATCATCATCAGATGTGTGTTTGGCCTGTTGAGGGCCTGTTTCCTCTATTTGGATGCATCCTGGAGTGCACTGCAGTACAACCTTGGCCCATGTAGTAAGATATTTCAGTCTGTCCTGTGCTACATAGAAAAATTTTACATAAGCAGTTGCAACAGGCATGCACATTCAGAAGGATGAATTCCCATACCCAGCAGTGGAGGATGAGCCTGATGAGGACCCTGTGGAGGAACCGGCTGCCAGGTTGGAGTACTATGGCCACATGTTTATGCTAGTAAGTGCAGTGGACTGTATTGCAGTACTGCTCATGCAATTTACACTCTTCTTTTGCAAGGTACCCCCAGATGCTTGGAACATCTAACAGTAGTCTATGTTACTGGACTTTTGGGGTACAACATTAACAGATATTTCAGTGAGTACAATAGAAATGCAGGTTATAACCAAACAAGTTTTGCTGTGCACACTTACCTCGGAAAACAAGTATATTTCAGTAAAGTAATTTGCTCCTTAATATCAGCAAGCTTGGAGATTGCCTGCCTGTAATCTTCCATAGCATGAAGAGACTTATGGTGGTTGCAGGGTTTTGTATCACATACATGTAAAGCTTCTAACATGGCAGCTATGCACATAAATGACTAACTAATGAACATTCCTGAATAACTGTTTTTATGCTTCGTGGCTGTAGGCCGAGTTGCACTAAGAAGCTCTCCTGATCTTGTGCACTTTCATGAGTACCTCCAAGGTGCACTAAGCATGCATATATGGGGCAGTAAGCCTTCTGGGAAGGACACACAAAGCAGTTTATTTTTGTATTCTGAGGAATTGCTAAACAGCAAAAGTATGATTGTACTAAGGCAACACGCTCCTAATTCACATATTCCATTCCTTAACACCACTTTGCCATGTCAGCAATTTGTGGACTACATAATGGTCAAACTGTGATAAATTGCACTTACAAGGTGCCTTATGGTGCTCTGCATGAAAAAATAAACAGGCATGACTGTGACAGACCTGACAAAGTTCTCTGGAATGGAATCTGCTGAATGGTCATGGCTGCCAATGACACCAAGTATGGCAGGGCTCCATGGTGGAACAGCAGGGAAAACAGGATTTTCCTTTATTTTGCTTCATAGGGATAACTAGGAGCACCTGAATGGAAACTCTTATGAGGATCTCCAATATAATGTGGATACCTGGTAGTCTTGTGAGGGTCATGTTTAATTCCACTGGCATATCCTGGTGAGCTGTGCAGAAACCACTACAGGGACCAGGGTAAGTACCATCTTGCCCTTCATAGCCAGTTGGCAGAAGAGGTCAGAAAAAGGGTACCTGAGATATATTGTAACTATTATCTACCTTAACTGCACAATCATTAGTTTTCATATTTATAAATATGAAAATGATTATCATATAGCGTAATATTTTTTTCTGACATAGATGGGTATTATGGAGAATAGTTTTCTATATTAGAGGTGAATGCAGATGCTTTCTTGGAAAAAGGGCGCATATTGCTACATTATATTTGGTAACTGTAATTGCATTTGGTTTCTTAGATGTATTTGCTATTACGTCTTTGCTGTGACAGACTGTGACCCTATAAAGGTCATCCTAACTAGGGTAAGGTTTGCATGCTATATGTATTGAACATTTTCTGGTAGTATGAATAATATGCAACATACAATTCTACAGCTCCAAAGCATGTGTGCCCTTCACAGTGTAATTGCTGTTATATCTGCTATGTGTGTAACACCTTACTGATGATATGAGTCCTATGAAAGAAGTATACTGCATCACACTGCTGACAATTGGTGTTTATAGGCACAGCATTACTGATGCCCACCGATTCCATGGCACACCTGCCTACAAACACCAGGGAGTGCTAGCTCTTTCACTGCTATTCTGTCAGTGCGTCCTAGCATAGACCAGTTCTACAGTATGTGTAGGCAATTGCTGGCACTGGGCCAATGTACAGATTTGGTGCTTCAGTAGTATGTAGCTATTTAAGTTAACATATAATGTATATCTGTTGGCTATGTTTTTTCTTTCCCTTCCCTCCCTTTGTCACTATCCTTTTTTATATTTATTTTTCTTTGCTGTTTTATTTCTCTCCATTTATGTTTGCAGTTTGTACAACAGCTGCTATGGCTATGCCAGTGGTGTGACCACAGATTCCAGCCCTCCAGTGTGTGGATCCTGGCCTGCTTTCCCATTGGCTGTAGCAAGGGGAAAGCTAGGAGGCTACACCTGCCACCTCTAGTGAAGTTTGACCAGATCGGACTGCCATTGATCCCTCTGGTGGCACTGTCAGGGATAAGCAGCATGTGACATGCAGGGAATTAGAGGTAGTGAGGTAGAGGTGATCAGTCACAGTAAGCCTACACTGGCCACTTAGAAAGGGTCTTCTTGCAGTTACCAGAACAACTAAAAGAAATCCAGGCCTGGTTGCATCTGCTATTATCACCTTAGGTGGGCCCCAGTGGGGAGGGTGGTCAGGATGCTGTTTCTTTTCTCCCCTGGGTATTGCACAGGCAGTGTGACACAGAAGTATGTATCCACCAGACCTCTCCATCTGGTGTTCCCCTTCCTTGTGTGTCATTGACCTCCCCATTTGTTGTCCAGTCCTCTCCATCACCAGTGTCCTCCATTTGCTTGTGTGTCTCTACTTCAACTATCCCCGCATCTGTCAAGGTGTCAGTCCATCCTATGTCAGTCTTTATTTCTGGTTTATGTTTGTGAATGTGCTCCTGTGTGTGCCCCTCATCCTCTTATCATATTTACTTTCCTTACATCGTTCTCCTGCTTCCCATCTTAAAAAAATGGTGTCTAGTCCCCACCAAAAATATACCATTTCTAACAATCCTCTAAATTTAGATATCTTCCACACTTTCTAAGAATCCCAATGACAACATCATCTCCCACCTATTCTCACTACTGCAAAACATGCAGAAAAATGTATACCAGGAACTCCTACCTTTGTTTCCACATTACACTAACAACACTAACCTACTTCCTCCTACTGCAGAGCTCCACTGAACTCAAACCAAGTCCTATATCAAGCCCTCTCTCTCCAACCAACATCAACAACCCCCTTATGCCCTCTTCAATTAAAGCTACACTGATAAATGCAGGCAGCATCAAAAACAAATTAGAACAACTTCAAGTATTTCTTTTCACCTACAACACAGAATTCGTAGGGATAACTGAATCATGGAATAAATATGACATACCAAACCTTAGACACCTCTTCCCAGGATACAGCCTTACATTTAATGCACATACTGGAAATAGAACAGGAGGAGAGACCCCGATACTTACCAAAATCAACCATCAACCTCAAATTCACAGTACTTAGCAAGTGTACATTCCCCTATAATCAAGACCCTACCTGTTTAATCACTGAACTCCAGCTATCCAAATATTTCTCATTAACATTGAGTCTAATCCACATCCCCAAATAATCTAGCCAAACTTAAAATACTTCTGGACAACCTTCTCACTCAAATCAAGCCCAATAATATCCTTGTCATACTCGGAAACTTTAATGTCAACCTCCTAGGAAGACCCAACTATTCTGAAACAATGGACCTTCTAACTAATCATGGGCTCACTTAACAAATGAAGAACCAACCAGGCCTCACATCCAAAGAGGAAACAACCCTTTTAGATTTAATAATTGCCAGCTGTCCCACACTTATCTCCATCATACAAGTTCCTTGCACCTCAGTTACCTTTTCCATATCTCATTTTCTGTTTACCCAAAAAGCAATGCTAAAACCACCAAACCCATTACTGGCATTAACAATACCAACTTGACTTCCTTTACCTCAGTCCCAGACCCAGTCCTTGTCATTATCTATTTGACTAACTACCTCCTTCATCTGCAAAACAAACTATTTCCACTAGTTACTAGATGCTGTAAAGCTACTGAGAAGCAATAGGCCACTAAGGAACTCTTCACCCTCTTCAAATTACATAACAAAGCCTGGAAACCTGGGAAACAAATTCATCCACTGAACACAGAAATAAGTTTACTACAATAAGAAACCTTGCCAAACAGCTCATCACAACCTGAAGACATAAAGCAAAATACACAGTTTTCACACAAAAATCATCTTACTAAACCAAAATAATTTTATGAAATTGTTAGATAAATTTCAGGATGTACCTACCCTGCCACCCCAGGAACAACACTATACCATCCTTCTTGGGTCCACTCTCAGAAAGAGACTTTCTCCCATCTCCCCAATGCATCCATCCCTTGTATTTTGCATCCCCAGAAACAACACCATTCACTCCCCCTTTTTTTTCTCCTTCAACCCAGTATTAAAGAAAGAGGTCCGAACTCTCCTTGACAACATCCTATCCAATGCCAAAACTGGTTCTAATGTATTCATCCTTGGCTTATCTTCCTATGTAAAGACTTTCTGCTTCTCCCATTAAAGATCCTTTACAACAGTTGCCTTATCCACAACATGTCTTATCTCTGAAAACAAGCACTCATCAAACCTCTAGAAAAAATCAACAAATCCACAGAGGTGATTTCAATCCCATCTCAGTAATATCCACCCTCAGCAAAATCTTTGAAAAAAAAATCACCTCTTTACAGCTCTGCAATTATCTACTTTCCTAAAAACCTTCTCTCAAGCAGCATGGATTCTGGACAGATAAAAGTAATCATACTGGCCTGTTCACTTTGACCAATGACTTCCTCTTCTTCTCTTTCGGCTGTTCCCATTAGGGGTCGCCACAGAGGATCATCTGTTTCCATTTCTTCCTGTCCTCTGCATATTGCTCTGTCACACCAACAACCTGCATGTCCTCTCTCACCACATCCATAAACCTTATCTTAGGCCTTCCTCTTTTCCTCTTACCTGGCAGCTCCATCCCTAGCATCCTTTTCCCAATATACCCAGCATCCCTCCTCAGCACATGTCCAAACCAACGCAATATTGCCTCTCCGACTTTGTCTCCAAACCATCCAACCTGAGCTGACCCTCTAATATACTGATTCCTAATCCTGTCCAACCTTGTCACACCCAGTGCAAATCTTAACATCTTCAACTCTGCCACTTCTAGTTCTGACTCCTGCCTTTTTGTCAATGCCATTGTCTCCAACCCATACAGCATAGCTGGTTTCATTACCCTCTTGTAGACCTTCCATTTCACTCTTACTGGTACCCGTCTGTTACAAATCACTACTGACACTCTTCTCCACCCACTCCATCCTGCCTGTACTCTCTTCTTCACCTCTCTTCCACACGCACCATTACTCTGAACTGTTGATCCCAAGTACTTAAACTCATCCACCTTCGCCAACTCTACTCTCTGCATCCTCACCATTCCTCTATCCTCCCCTCTCATTCACACACACATATTCTGTCTTGCTCCTGCTGACCTTCATTCCTCTCCTCTCTAGAGCATATCTCCACCTCTCCAGGGTCTCTTTAACCTGGTCCCTACTCTCACTGCAGATCACAATGTCATCTGCAAACATCATAATCCATGGGGCCTCCTGTCTGATCTCGTCTGTCAACCTGTCCATCACCATTGCAAATAAGAAAGGGCTCAGAGCTGATCCTTGATGTAATCCCACCTCCACCTTAAACACATCTGTCACTCCCACTGCAGACTTCACCACTGTCACACTACCCTCGTACATATCCTCTATCACTCTTACATACTTCTCTGCCACTCCTGACTTCTTCATACAATACCACAACTCCTCTCTAGGCACCCTATCATATGTTTTCTCCAAGTCCACAAAGACACAATGCAACTCCTTCTGACCTTCTCTATATTTCTCCATCAACACTCTCAGAGCAAACATCCCATCTGTCGTGCTCTTTCCTAGCATGAAACCATACTGCTGATCACTAATCATCACCTCCCTTCTTAACCTAGCTTCCACTACTCTTTCCCATAGCTTCATGCTGTTACTGATCAGTTTTATCCCTCTGTAGTTACTACAACTATGCATATCACCCTTATTCTTAAAAATAGGTACCAAAACACTTTTTCTCCACTCCTCAGGCATCCTCTGACTTTCCAAGATTTCATTAAAAACTCCACTACCATTTCTCCTAAGCACCTCCATGCTTCCACTGGCATGTCATCTGGATCAACAGCCTTTCCAGTCTTTATCCTCTTCATAGCTGTCCGTACTTCCTCCTTGCTAATCTTTTTCACTTCCTGATTCACTGTCCCCACATAATCTAACCTTTTCTCTCTCTCATTCTCTTCATTCATCAGCCCCTCAAAGTACTCTTTCCATCTGCTCAACATACTCTCCTCGCTTGTGAGTACGTTTACTCTGACCAATGACATTCTTCATAATTTCAACAAAGAAAAGCTCAGTGCGGCAATATTTGTTGAACTTGTCGAAGCCTTCTTAGGTTGATCACTGACTTCTATTTAACTCTTTTACCTCATCCAGGATTATCTACCAAGTCTGCTTGTGTTTTAAAAGTTTCTTATCAGACTGATATTTTGAAGTTAAAATAGGCAACTCTCTTTTTCTCTCTTTCTTTAACCCTGCCCTCTTCACTCGGAGGTGCCATAAGAACCAGCCCCCTTTCCCATCCTATTCTCTTTATTCATTAATTATCTCTCCAAGCTGACCTTCCCTTCATGCAGATGACATGACTGTTTACAGGTTACAGTCATCCCACTCAATTAACAAAGGCCAACTTGACAAGAATACATCTTTGCTGTCCAACTGGTTACAATGTTGGAAACTACAGTTAAATGTTTGAAAAATGCACTCTCTTTAGAACCAAACATAAGGTCTAAAACGTGCCTATAGACTGGCAAATAACTCTGTATAACTCTCCAGCTCTGGAAAATAACTCCTGCTTCTACTGCCTAAGAGTATGGCTTGGCCAACAGCTAAATCTCCAACACCACATCCATGTAGCAAAAGCCAAATTCAAATAGTTACTTTTGGCTAAAAAATATCTCCCACTTTCTTTCTCCTGAAGCCAGGGCAGCCATTGACAATGAAGGGCTTTTAGTAGAACTCGAGTACAGAAAAAGCTCTCTTCCCTACAAACCTCTGCAAATAATTGTAGATTTACTACCCTGTCTCCAAAAACACACTAAGATTCTTACCAAAGTACACTGGCTTCCTTTAACCCATAACATCACATTCTTACTAGTTTCCCTACCCTTTAAACTAATGAATCTTCAAGCCTTCCCCTTCTTTGCTGGTAGATTATTTCCACATACCATAAATTACAGTCTTGGGTTCCTACCTCCCAACTTAACCTCCCTCCAGAAACTTAAAATGAAATTTCATTGCACAGGCCACAGTTTCTCCATCATTTGTCTGCAAATCTGGAAATTCTTTCCCCCACTCAAAGAAAACACCTCCTTCATGATTTTCAGAAAGAAACTTAAACTTATCTTGTTCAAAGATGAAACCCGCTGCTGCTATACAACTGGCTCAATAACCTGAACTATTTTTACAATGTCTGCATAGTACTAACAATCTGGCACCTAAACCATCCAATCCCATATCTTATTATCCACTTCAACTTTGCGACTTTGTCAAGCTCTCTACACTAACTTCCTGCCCAGCTATTTCTCCAGCCATACAGCTATATTATGTATATAATGTCCTCACAACTGCATTGTATTATATACACAGGTTATCGTTTACTGAATGTTTGGAATCTTTATTTGAATGTATTGTTGTTGTTTCTCTGCTTGCTCCTAGGCTGAATCTATAAATGGTCCACTGAGACCAGTGTTCTACTCTGGTTATCAAAGTTAAAATAAAAAAAAAATGATCTTTTGACAGATCTCACTATGAGCTTTACATTTGGTAGGCATACTGCAATTGTGTTAAGCATGTTACTGAATTCCCAGGGGAAGAATAGAATAAAACCGGTACATAGTAAAGTGCCATTTGGCCTACGATCCCCCCTCCCACTGAAAGCCCCACACTTATTGTATTCCACTGCAATACCTAGCTCATCTTGCAGGGTGAGAACCTGGCAAGTATTTTCTAAATCATATCATAATTATTGGTGTTTTCTCTGTCAGCCTGGATTTGGTTCTGTCGGAGCTTCCTTTCTTCCCTCCTCCTCTTGTGGTACATCCTGGGTCACCTTTTCCACATCACACCACTCCTCTGCCACTTATTCTTCTCTCAAATTACACCAGATAGTCCACAAGGATTAATAATGGAAAAGTTAAAGAAACAGATGCTGAAGTAGGGGATTACTTACGAATTGAAGGAGTTAGTGTAGAAAATTCAACTCTGGTGACATCACAACATGATGGAACAATGAGTCCCCAGATTAAGAAAAAACAAATAGAATGGGAAGCATCTGATCACTTGCCACATGAAGATAATATGGAGCTGCCAGTAGGAAACCCATATAAAAGTTCAATTGGAGTCATGCAGCAAGGGAAGGAGCAGGAAGCAGTGGCAATTCTGACACAGTGAATGTTGTGGAGTGATAGGTCAGTGAGTTCCCATATGAAAGAGCAATGGATGATGCAGGATGCAGCTGAGCAGAATATGTCACTGGAAGATTTTCTTGAGCTTTCTGTAGAATACCTGCAGGAAAAGAGAACAAATAATTTGCCCTCAGCTTTGAAGAAAATGAGCTAAGGGAATAGTTGTTTGACTTACTAGAGATGGATATACATATTAAGACTGATGAAAGAGATTGCAGAAAGTCAATAAAACCTAAAATATTACAAGTCTGACAAAACCAATGAACACAGTAATCGAGTATTAACAGAAATCCATGTGATATGACAGAAGTTAATAGCGTATATTACTGTACAGCTAAATTAATAACCAATAAATCTTTATACAAAAACACAGAGCAATAAGGCAATGGAAGGGAAGAGATTAAATGCCAACACGGAAGTAACGAATAGAGAAAACTATAAAGCAATTAACACAAGAAGTGTCACCGTTAGAAGAGTATAAAAGAGGGAACAGATCTACAAAAATACTTAGAAATACAGACGTGATAAATGTGACGTGCAGTATCAGAACAGACTAGGATCTATAGTTTACTACTGCAAATAATAAGCTAAAGGTATCAGCACAGGCGGAAAACTCTGAAGATATTCAGATAAATATAAAGGAAAAGAACAAAATAAACAATTCATTAATAACACAAAATAAGTTTTATAGAGAATTGGGAAACAAAGCAAAAGGAATAGAAACACAAGCAAAAAAAAAGAAATAGACACATTTTGGAGCAATATCTATGAAGACCCTGTGGAATTTAACAACGATGCTGAACGGAGAGAAGATGGAAAAGAAACAGTAAGAAGTTCAAATGTACAACATATAAAATGAGATTAAGTAATTGTCAGAGAAACTGATACAAAATTAAGAAAAACTCCTAATTACAAAATCCCAGGCCCAAATGCAGTATCTAACTTCTGGCTAAAAGTATTAACATCTTTACATGAAGATTTATCCCTGAGTAAGAATTACTTATATATGCATCCTGAACAGACACCAACCTGGTTAACAATAGGAAAAATGATATTCCTCCTTAAGAGTGAACCAAAAACTTGTCTTCTGAGGATGACTAAACCTTATACTGGAACTGATGCTGACAAGAGTTTATAGTCATTTGGAAGAAAACTCAAACATGGCAATACAACAAGAGGATAACAAAAGAAAGCCACATGGAACAAAGGACCATTTGTTGTTAAAGTCATAATGGAGAACTGAAAAAAGGGAAATAATCTAAGTATGGTATGGACAGATTACAAAAAAGCATTTGACAGCATCTCACATTCATGGATAAAGAAGTGCTTACAGATGTACAAGATACACCTTACATTGATCAATTACATTGCAGTGACCATGTAACAATGGCAAACCACGTTGCAGCTAAGCCATGATAAAGGACCAATTATTATCCCAGGAATAAAAATTCAAAGTGGGATATTCCTGGATGAGTCTTTGTCACTGCTGCTCTTTTATCTTAACCTTAACCCATTAGGCTGTTTGTTTAACAAATTAGGTCATGGCTACAATTTGGCCCCCAAAGAACAACAACGTATAAAGACTACTCATCTTCATTTTGTGGCCAGTTTAAAACAGTTCATCAGATGAGGAGCTGAAAGCACAAATGCAACTGGTCAAAATTTCCTTAGATGCTATAAACATGTCATTTGGTCTTGATAAATGTGCAAAAGCAATATTTAAAGCAGGAAAGCTGCAGAACCAAGAAAATATCAGTCTGGGACAGGAATGTGATGTAAAGGAACTTGAGCGGAAGAGTGTATAAATATTTGTGAATTGAAGAAGGACTGACAATATAACTTGAACAAATGCAAACAAGAAAAAGACTAAAATGAATACTGAAAACAGTCCTGACATCCAGGAACTAAGTCCAAGCTATAAACCATCTTGCTCTTCCTGTTCTAACTTACAGTTTTGGAGTGATTGACTGGCCTCAAAAGATATTGGATGAGTTAGACAGGAAACCAAGAAAAATGCTTCACACTTATCAAATGATATATAAAAGGAGGTATGGGCCTCCTAAAAATTGATTACTTGCATTGATCTGCAATTGTAGGACTGCACACGTATCTTCTGACCTCACAAGATCCAAACATAGTGAAAGTTTTAAAGCATGAGAAAACCAAGTCTAAGATGACTTCCCTGCTTAGTTTAGCAGAAGTATGCCAGTGTTATGTAAGAATGAAAACCAAACCAGAAGTGCACACAAATCAGGCAGCTACTGAATGTGCCAAAAAACAAAATGAAGAATATAAGGTGAAGGATCAAATGAAAAGGCAAGAAATGTGGAAATATAGCTGCAAGTACAGAAAACCCCTGCAACAACCTCATGTTGATCAGGATCTGATGCAGGAATGGTTAAGGAGAGGTGAATTTAAGCCAAAAGATGAAAGGCTAATATTGGCAGCCCAGGATAGTGGATTAGGTGCATGTTGCTTTACAAAGTGCATTGAACATCCGGAAGAAAGAGACAAATACAGGTTTTGTAAAAAGGAACTGGAAACAGTCCCACAGCTTGTTGCTGTGTTACAAAGTGCATTGAACATCTGGAAGAAAGAGACAAATGCAGGTTTTGTAAAAAGGAACTGGAAACAGTCCCACAGCTTGTTGCTGTGTGTGATACATTAATTGCAGAGAGTCTGTATACTAAAAGGCATAATAATGTGGCAATACTGAAGCAGCAGAGAAGCACTGGAAACATGAGCCACAAAGCATTGCACAGAATGATGATCTTTATATGACATGGGATCACCCATTACTGACAGTTCAAAAAGAGATATGAAAAAAACAGATATAGTAGTCCATGAAGAGAAGGCAAAAGTATCACTGATCATTGAAATTGCTACACCCAGTGATTACAGTGTCTTACGTACAGAGTGACACAAAGTCATAAAATACCAGGATTTGTAGGCAGAAATGAGGGCAATGTGGATGAAGGATACCTAGACAGTTCCAAAAGTAGTAGGTGCAATGGTTCTCATAAAAATAATTTACAGTCTGTTTAGATATGCTACTAGTACATGTAACTCCATATGAACTGCAAAAGGAGTCAGTTCTGGGCACATTGCGTGTGCTGCAAAGTGCACTTTTGGCTACCATCAAAGACTGAAACAATACTAATGTCACAAACTTTAATCATACTTTGACTTAGGAATGGGATCCATTTCTGTCATGCTACTAGAAGCCCAAAAGACTTGGAGAAATTAAATTGAGACAAATCATATTCTTCTTGTTTCTGAGGTCTTTAGGGTTTATCTGTCTCTATACTATTCCTTCATAGGTTTGAAGGTGGTTATTAGGCATGTGGTCCAAAAGACCATTGAGGAACCTAGATAATTTTCCTGGCTTCACCACACCAATGTATGGTTAAATGGCAAGCTTAGTGTCACAAAATAGACAAATGTAGGGTGAGAGACTCAAATCCTGGACTGCTTACTCCATCCTCCTCATACATCTTTTCTGGGATTAAATGTTCCTGTTAATGCACATACTAGAGATTTAGGTCACTCACCCCCTTCTCTTTGTTGTCCATTCCCCCTCCCCTCATTTGTCTTAGTACCAGTAACTACTCCCCTATTAATATGAGTGCATCATTTGTTTCAATGATACTGCAAACCTTCACATTCCTCTTTCCCTGCCTCATACTTTCAATGGTACACCTCTTTTTCCTCCTCCTAGAGGTGATCACTCTCACAATTTATTTGCTGCCTTCATTGTGCCCAGACAGTTCTGATGACTTTTCATGTAACTACAGGGTATGGTTGCCTGCTTACCATCTATACTGTTTCATTTGCACTAACACTGGATATGTATACACAGCTTCTTACCACCTATAAAATTATCCAGACTCTATCTGCTTGTCCAGCACTAAATAACATTCTTTAGAACTATGTTCCTAGTCAGTCATTATGAGCCAATGACTGAAAACTCCCGTCTGTCCACAAACCTAGCAAATCAGCTGGGCATTGTCTATAGTTGTATCATGGTGCTAATGCCTGGGACTTCTTACCTGTATCCATCATGTCAATAATGCCTGGAACTTCTTACCTGTATCCATCATGTCAATAATGCCTGGAACTTCTTACCTGTATCCATCATGTCAATAATGCCTGGAACTTCTTAACTGTATCCATCATGTCAATACCCTTGTTCCCATCCTTCAAAATTATTCTGAAAGACTTCCTAGCCAAAAGCTCAGCACCAGGGTAAACTATATCCCTAAATGTGAACAAATATATCTTCATACCTTACATCTCCATACTCTCCCTTCTTTAATTCCTTACTTACTTCTATCAAATTCTCCCTCCTGGTTTTCTCTCTAAATATGCCATACACACCAGAATGGTGTTGATATTGAACTACAAGAATATGTTTGATTCTTGGAAACTGCTACAAATTTTCTGATATTTAAGTCGAAATATTCTAGAACACAGATTTGTTTTTTGGATATATGTAGCACTTACAAATATGTCTGGGCTAATATCAATGAATATCTATAGGAAGGCGGTTCAGGCTAGCAGATTTCTCCATAGTTGCAGCATGCATCCTGGTCATGTTTTTAAAGGGATAGTTAAAATATAATATATGTGATTGAGTAGACTGACTACAGTACAACATTATGTAACTAGCAGTTGGATATGTTAAGACAAGAATTTCAGATGAGAGTCTATGATGAAGGTCTTTTGAAGGAAGCATCTAACTATTGTATGTAATTAATGAAGGAGATGGTAGAGCCAAACCATATTTTTTTGTCAGAACATCCACAGACTAACCAAAGTCATAATAACAACACTAAGAAATATAGTTTTATTACTAGTGATGTTACTGATATTATACAGAGAAATTGGATCATACCAACTGCTGTGCCAGAACTGGGTAAAACAATAGGTGCCTCTCCTATTTTTACTTTTAAGAAATGCCCTAACCAGAAACAGGAAATATACTATAAGCAATGGTGGCTGGTGACTTCAAATCAAAGGGGGACTGCAGGAGACAGCTGAATTGGTGGGGTCAATGAGATTGGGTGTGACCAACTAGAAAGGGGAGGAGCTATGCTCAAAATCACAAAAACTGTAACTTTAATTAAATACACTACCCTTGGTGCCAAACCATCATTATGAGAGTCCAATCAAGACAAAATGAAGTGTAGAAGAAAAAAATATTTAAATGCATTGGCTGCATGACAGCTTACTTAATATCTAGATGTTAACAAAAAGGTTGTGAGGCATGAAAAAATAAATTACTTTTTAAATACATTACTGGAATGCCAGTCAAAATCAAGTATAAATATAAGAAGCAGCATTCAACTCAAACCACTTCTCCTTGCACTGCAGTTCTAACTATAATTTATATTCAGCTTTATTAAAGTACCAAGTAATATGCTGAAAGTAGCAATCTCTGTGAAACCCCCACTTGTAAAAATGTTTCTTATCCAAAAAAGACCTGCTGCCTGACAACAACTATCTGCTTGTTTCATGGGGAAAACATGATCAAAGTAAAAAATGAAAAGCAAACTAGAAACAAGCTCAACATATATTGCTTAAAGGATTACTGCACAGGTTATGGACCACACATGATAGATTGGCATTCTGTTTAGTTTGCAGGTAAAGCCTGCAAAGATGACTGCAAGTCCCCAACAAATGAAATGAGCTTCTTAAAATAATATAATCCTGTCCTTTATTACAAATACTGTCATATACATTTCAATACCCAAGGCTTATACGTTATCTGGTTATGTAAGTATTCTCTATGGCAACAACAGAAAGGCTTTCGATGTTGGCAATTCTTTAACAGTATGCTTATTAAAATGTACTTGCATTTTACAGTCTCAGACAAGCTTACCTGATGGTCATTAAAGCATTGCTACTTAAACACAGAGCAACAGGCACTTTCTGAATAATAATAATAATAAGCATAAATCAACAGTATAAAAATATGATAGAAACCAGAACATTCTGCAAAATCAAGGACAGATGAAAAGCCACTGTAGTACTTGTGCCTACCTTGGATGGGCGATATTCTGCACATTTACACTGCATAACTGCTTCTTGCCTTGCTTGGACACATCCAAAGTCACTACATGGGGGATTGGGGTGCAACAAGTATGTCACAATTTGAAATGTCTCTGGCTGACTGTGATGGTCCTGACACATTTGTCATACCTCTCAACCTCAGTGCAAGAAATCTGGACAAAGCCATACATATAAGTGGGACAAAGGCTCCAAAATAAGGACAATTTTTAAATATTACTCTTATAAACTTAGAAAGATAATAGAATAGTAGGTCTTGCATTAGTATGAATTTTCTGAAGGGTATGAAATCTGAAACTGAAATGTCTGTCATTATTTTCTAACTTTCAACTGGGAACATGTCAAAGAAGGGACACTTTTTTTAATATTAGTACTGCTAAGTTGAGCAGCTGACAAAATAAAAGAATCTACATGCATTTCTGAAATAAAAGTAATCTATAACTCTGCTTATTACAGTAATTTATTAATTGTAAACCCTCCATGTTTTCTTCCAAAATTGCCATTTTTGCGGAGGGATTGTTTGGGGAAGTGCAACATTTTAATCCAAAATCAGGGACAGTTGAGAGGTTTGGATATGCCTAATTCTATAAAGCAATTTATTTGCACATACCTCTCCACCTGATAATGCAGGAAATCTGGACAAGGCCAAATATATTGGGGGAACATATAAACAGTACTAAAAATTGCTCTTGTATAAACTGAGACAGTTGATAGAATAACAGATCTTGCTTTAGCATGCATTTTTCTGAAGGTTATGAAGTCTGAAACTCAGTGTCTGTCATTAGTGACTTCACTCCTAAATGATTTGCCAGAAAACTACAAATGTTATGAGGAACAAACCAAAAATAAGAAGCAAAAATCTATTCATTCTGTAAAAATCTGAACAGTTGAGAGGTATAGTTCAGCCGGGCTGTTTTTGAGTTTGCCACCCTTCCCCCCTTACAAAATCATGGTTGAATGGAGCCTCCCCCCCCCCGCAGCCATTCCAATGAACCATTACTTGGCTATTTCACCCCATTTACTATAAACACTAATGTGCATACTGCTTTACTTCTGCGATGATTTGGACTTAATTTGAAAGTTTATTTTGCATTTTACAAACACTAATGGATATCTGCTAAACAAAGCAATGCAGTCTCACAATGAATACAGACTTAGCATTAAAACATCTCTGCCCTTGAAACTCACATTCATTGAAACAGCATTGAAACCCACATTCAAAGAAAATACATTTTGCCAGTGACAGATAAAGATTAACTTTGGGTTTGGGCTGTTTTCAAATCACAGGTCCCTTGCACATGAAACATACACGTGCTCTTTCATACACCTTCCTGATTGTATTAAATTATATTCCTTGTACAATACAGTACAATTTTAGAGGGCGTTTTAAATTTGTTTTGAACATTTTTCCAGTAAACAATGAAACAAAATGCATGTACCAATAATGACAAAACTGCCCAGTTCAGAACATTTCCATCATAAAAGTCTACTCAAACTTCTACAGTCCACCAGTATCAGTACATATGCACAATCTCTGAAGAAGTAAAAGTCATCTAAATAATTCCACATTAAAGAGATCTGTAACTAATGAAGAGGTTGCTGCTAGCAAACAACTTTTTATTTCATTGTTTCATCTACAAATAAAGTGCCTGTTGCCCTTGAGGAATAAATTGCCTATCTTACACTACAAAAATGATAAGCTAATAATATTGCAATAGGGAATGGATGGCAAACTAATAACAGATTCATAGTTACTAGGTATCTTCATCAAAAAGGAGTGCAGCATAAACCGCCTTTGCAACACAGTGCAGTATCAGCAATCCATCTATCTACTGTGGGAGTAGAACCCACGGCCTTCTGCATCAAAAGCAAGTACACTACCTGTTGTGCTATTAACAATGCAAGCAAACTCAGCTTAAGCAGCACTAAACGTTTTCTCACCTGCAGCTCTCAGCTCCTTATAAAATCTACACACTCAGCTGTATCTCTGAACTTTGCACAATAAATCTGGAAAAAGCCAGAATTTATTGGGGGGGGGGACAAAAGCCCAAAAACCAGGGACACATTTTAAACATTACTTGTATAATGTTGGAAATTTGCTAGTATAAAATGCTGTGCTACCACCATACATTTTACTGCCAAGTCTTGAACCCAGGACCCTATGCAAAACAGTCAGAGCAACATACCACTATGCCAAATCAGCTGTTTTGTGAAAGAGAAGAAGACTGAAACTTAAATGGCTACTATTTAGTGAATTCAGTTCTCACCATAGCTGTCAACCTCTTAGCACAAAACACATGAACAAAGCCAATAATGGGGGAATACAGCTCCCAAACATATTTAGTAAATTCAGTTCTCACCATAGCTCTGAACCTTTTAGCAAAAAACACCTTGACAAAGCCAGTAATGGGGGAATACAGCCCCCAAATATATTTAGTGAATTCAGTTCTTACCATAGCTCTCAACCTTAGCACAACAAACCTGGATGAAGCCAATAATGGAGGGATACAGTCCCAAAAATAGGGACAAATGTCAAATATCCATCTTATAAACTTAAAGAAATGCTAGAATAAAAGCTTTTGTGTTACCATGTACTTTCTGAAGAATATGAAGTCTGAAATTCAAATGCTTGTCATTTTTATTTAACATTTGTTAACCAGGAAAGTCTTACTTGGAACAAAAGCCAACTTTCAGCAGAGGCCCAGGGAGAAATACTCCAGACAGACACATGTCTTTGTAAGAGGGGAGACACCAGAGCACACCCACACAAACACAGGGAGGACATGCAGACTCCACACAGAAGGTACCCCAGTCAAGAATCAAACCAGAGAACCTGTAGCCATCAGGCAGCAATGCTACCACTGCACCAATGCGCTACTGATTTTGTAAGGACACAAAAATACAGAAACCACAGATTTTATAAGGAACAGAACAAGTATGAGGGAAAAATCTGTACATTTTTATAAATGGTGGTGGGTAGGGAATTCAGGCTCTTGCCACCTGGGCCCAAGGTACAGGGTTCAAGCCTGTTTTCTATCCACCACCATATAGCACTTGGGGCATTACACACACACACACACACACACACACACACACACACACACACACACACACACACACACACACACACACACACACACACACACACACACACACACATACTTCCCTACCTGAGAGAGAGACTAGGCTCCAGGACAGTTTCTGGCTCCAATAACAGTCCCAAAATGCTCCAGCCACGAGTCCCATGCAGATAACTGTCTTCCTGGGGAGAGTTTCCAGCTCCAGTGTCTTCCTGGGGGGGGTTCTTGCTCGAGAGCAGGCTCCAGCCTGTGGACATTGCAGTCTGGACATCTTCCATTCTGTGCAGTCGTCACCGCACAGACGTCTGGACTGCAGGGCAGAGATAGCCTTTCCTCCTATTCAGACTGCTGACAATGCAGTCTGGAGTTCCACATCTGTGCAATCACGCAAGCGTGGAGGAGTTCTGGGACTCAAAATTTTTTTTTTATTTTGTTTTTTTTTACAGCAGTCCTATAGCATGAGCTGCCCCTGGCTATAAGGAAATACATGAAAAGAAGGACCAGTCCACTACTGTTCCATGCTATAATTGTGTTTCTTGTAAACACATTGATCCTTCTGTTACCTTTGTGCAACCACGAACAAAACATATTTATGAATTTGATTGCTTTGCTACATGTAACACAGAAAATCTGGTTTATTTAGCTGCGGGCATGACATGCACCATTTTCTATATAGGTAAATCTAATAGAAAATTTAATAAAAGAATTTCTGAACATCTTTCAGAAATTAGAAAGATATACTTACTAATTCCTTGGCAAAGCATATTTATGACAATGGTACAGGCCATGCATTTAAATTTAGAGTAAAATAAAGGATATTTTTTAACATAAGAGGTGGTGATATTCTAAATGCCACTGAACTAGCTAAATACAGGTGGATTTTAAAATTGCAGGCTGACTGTGCTCCTGGATTAAATGCTTTGGTTAGTTTAAAACCTGTATTAAAGCAAAAGCAAATGAAACTGAAGTGAATGCTGCTATTGACTGTCTGTATCTGTTGTGCTTTTTAAGTTGCTTTTGAATGTACTTTTTATATGAGTTGCTGTGTCTTTAAAATTTAGCTTCTCTATGTAAGAAGCTGAGCTCTTATTGGGTGGTGGGATCATGTGCTGTATTTTAAAAACTCTGTAGTTGAACTGTGTTTTATATACATTGAAGAAGGGATTATTCCCGAAAGCTCTACTATTTGTATTTGTATTAAAATAAGTGAGTTTTTTTTATTTCTGGTGTTGTGATCTAGTTTTTGTTATTCTTAACAATCACTTTATAGCCATAACAAAGCAATTAACAAAGAGATGCAAGTAAAACAGGTTTTCTGTCATTTCATGAAATTAAATACCTGGCATGTGCAGTATAATTTACTGGTCAAGCAAAAGGGGACAGTGGATAACTTAGTAAGGGGTCCTACTCTTTCACAGAACCTTTCAATCACAGAGCAGGCATGTATTTAACTGATTAAAGTTAATATGCGACAAGGTTCTTCATGATAAATATGCTTACATGAAACAATTACAAAAGTCTCAGTAAACTTGTAGGCGTAGACATATGTTGACAGTGATGTCATAACCTGCTAAGGCATACATTAGCCTTGTATGGGGAACAATATTAAAAGCTTTAGAGAGGTCAGGAAGAATAGCTCCAACACATTTCCCAATGCACAACTTGTTCTCAGATATCCTTCGGCAGATGAAGAAGTGCAGTATCTGCATCATGGCTGTAGCTAAATGCTTGTTGTGTGCCGGATATAATGTTTGAGTTTATTAAATGATGACCAAGCTGCAGTAGGTGGAATTTCTGAGAAATTTTGAAAGGGTCAAAGCATCGCAGTTTGCTAGTAGTTAGTGAAGGCAAGTGAGGAACAACTTGAAAGATACTAGCAGATGTTAATATCTTTAGAAATCTGGGTACTATACTGATGTTGTTGTGCTTCAAGTCATTTAAGATATTTAAAAACCTTATTACTACAGACAGTGTGTACAATAAAGGGAGGAAAATTGAAGCAGGTCTATATCATATGAGTGAATAGGAAAAACCACGAATGCTTACAATCTCGAAAGTACCGGACCTCGAACTTGCTATTGTGGGGGGTGCACACCCCCTGCTAAATATATATTCCAACTCTGACATCACACTACAGTGAGGAAAGGGCAAATATTCCATTCTTCACTGTGCCGTGATCTCAGTAAAAGTACTTCGAGGTTCAGTACTTTCGAGATTATGAGCGTTTGCGGTTTTTCCTATTCGCTCATATGATATAGACCCAATTGAAGCTACTGGTGATGATAAGGTATCAAGTGAAGTATCTGATATTGTTTGTTGAATGCAGTCATAGAAGTGATGTCATCGTTTTGAGGAGAGATGATGACTTTGACACTGTCCTGGGTGAAACGGGTTAAGTCCATGACAGAGTTTTTTTGAGTTTTTAACTTCTATTGAAAGAGATGATGAGACTTTTTGCTTGTAAGAATAGAATTCTTAACCTTATTTCTTGCAACTTTAAAATTCCCAGATTGGATTCAGATTTACTTTTATGACAGACAATCCACAGATGATCTTTGTTAGAACTTTTTTTTCACTTTTGTAGTGTCCCATGGCACAGTTACAGACTGAATACACCCTTTACAAAATTAAACAAATCTATACAATGGTTAGTAGAAAAGCTGTGTTAAAGAAATTGACTGCTTCATCCAATGGGAGGTATTTTGGAGACCAGCAAGTCATATATAATGTTAACCTGAAGGTGACTGCATTAAAAGATTTCAGATTTCATGAAATATTATATCTTAGAACTAATGGATCTTTGCTAGTTTTCAAAAGACCAAGACTGGCAGGTGATGTATTGCATAAGTCACAATGCCACCCAGCTGAATATTTTTACAGAGGCTGACAAAAGCAAGTCAAAAATGTTCCAGCGTCCAGAGATTTCATATCTACAAGTAGGTATAGTGGCACCACATAACTGGATAGTGGGGTGGCTGTTACATACAGTAGGGTCCTCAGATGTTACTTAAAGTTTCCCTCATTGATTAGGTCTGAAATAACATGGACATAAAGCCAGTGTAACAGTGTGTCAGTAATAATTTTATTCTTACCTTGGGGGCATAAGTATCGGCTATGAATTTATGTGTTCATAAGTTTGGTGAACAAACATAAGGCCTATTGACCGCTGAGGTGCTTAATGACCCAGATCCTACACTGGAGTTTACAGATGTCCATGTGGTCATCCAATTCTTTCCTGAAGGTATGGATGACTGGCTGAGTTTAAATGACTGAAAGAGTTTATTCCATAGGCATGGGACTCTTTGAGATATGAAGATGACATGTTTCATGATAAATATGATATTAGTTTTTATTGAAGACAAGTTTCCCATTGTGTTCAAGCTACTAGGGGATATTCCAGATAACAAGGGGTCCATTAATGCTCTACATGTCACACGCAGGTCTTCTCTAAGGAGGAAATAAGGTAGAGATACCACCAGTGAATTTGGTGTTAACAAGCAAGAATAATTTATGCTGGATGGAGATCTGTGGGTTAGAGATGGACCATGTACGATTACCATAATGTAAAGTAGTGACCCCCTCCAGAACCCTTATGAATCCTACCTGACTGAGGAATATTATATCCTGGTGGTCAGCAACTTAATGAATCCTACCTGACTGAGGAATATTATATCCTGGCGGTGTGGATGTTATGTCATTGTCTCTTGGCTTGAGCCAGATTTCTTAGTAGGCAGAATTTTAGACTTGAAAATAAAAAGTCTACAACATAGAAGATATAATCACTACTCATGCTTCTGGAACTAATAAAGACCACTTTTTAGCTCTATACATCAGTAGGTTAAACAATTGCACTGTTGTAGTTGGGCCAGAGTTTGGATGATCATCTCTTGAGAGTGGTACACGGCAGGACAAGGGTGATAATAGCAAAGTTTAAACCATTTGATTCTGGTAGTTACTTGTTTTTTCATTCTGACATGAATAAAGACAACACTTTGTGAGGTATATTTTGCAATGTTTGTTACACTTGGTATTTGTAGCAAACATGTATATTTGAGATGTATGTTTGAGAATGACACCAGTAATGCTTTTAAGTTTTTTTGTTTTGGAATTACTTATACCTAGCAATAGAAAAGGTGATCTAAGGAATAAAACAGAATGTAAAGAGTTGAAGTGAATTCTAGAATTACATGCAGATGGTAGGAAGGGACTTAATAGAACTGTCCCTTTAAGACCAATTCTTAGATCATGTGACTTGGTGAGGTAACTGTGTTTAAAAGATGGTTTGTTTGTAACAGTTTTTAGATCTCATGAATCGCCTGTTTAGAATGGTGTGAAAGTGCTTATGCCTGTTTTAGCCTTGCTTTTATGGTTTTATTTTCCTTCTTTGAATAAAATCTATGATTTTATGCAGCAACTGCCATGGTTGACTGGTTGGATTTACTTCTGTTTTTACCTTTTCATATTTAACCAGTCTTAATCTGAGTTTACAATGTTGTTCTCTACATATGTATTCAGTAAACCATTTAAGCTTGCATAAACCTGCTCCTAGATCAAAGAAAATGAATAAACTAAATCATATCAAAGAAATAACACATATAAATAATAAAAAAGAAAGAATAGATATTAAAGGTATTCTCAAGGGCTATAAATATGTTATGAAAATATAAATAATAATACAAATAACCTTGATAATAATGATATAGTTGAAACTTTTCTAAGGGAAAATATAAATAATAAAATAATAAGTGAACAAATAAAAAATTGATAGACTATTTACTCTAACAGAAATAAAAGCTCAAATAAAAAAGTTAAAAATAATAAGGCACCAGGCTTAGATAGTTTTATACCAGAACTGTATAAAATACTACTGGATGATGCAGTTAAATATTAGATAAGGTCTATAGAAAAATAAAAACAATTGATGAAGTCCACACATGGAAATATTCCCTTATATCAGCTGTTTTAAAACAAGATAAAGATCCTACAAAGTATTCATCATACAGACCCATTTCACTTTTAAATGTGGACTATAAGATGTTCATATTCATTTTAGCTAAGAGAATCAATCTACTTTTATCTAAACTAATTAATGATGATCAAACTGAGTTTATTTTAAATAGACAAGTACAGGATAATATAAGAATACATACACTAGTAGACTATGCAAATAAAAATAAAATAGAACTTTCTATCATTAGTCTCACTTTAGATAAGGCTTTTGACTCAGTTATTTGGTCATACCAGTTTAAAACACTTAAAGTGTATAATTTCACCTGAGCTAATTGCATTAATTTCTAAGTTATACAATAACTCTTGTGCTTATGTTAAATATGTTCTTTTCTTTCTAATTCCTTTAAATTACAAAAAGGCACAAAACAAAGCCATCCATTATCACCTTTACTTTTTTGCATTAGCTATAGAACCCTTTGCTAATAGTATTAGATCCAATAAGAACATTAATGGTATCAAAATAAAAGAAGATTTCGAACTAAAGATTCAACACTTTGCTGATGATATGTTACTAACAATAGGAAATACAGAAAATTCATTAGAACATATAATTACTTCTAAGAGTCAGTTTGAAGAAATATCAAGCTTAAGATTTTATCATAATCAAACAAGTACATTATCAATTAATAAAAAAATAAAAAAATCATACAAAAAGTATTCTAAATGTAATATGCAAGGCGTTAACTATGAAGCTTCATTAATAAAGGACACTGTACAAAATCTTTTGCTATTTTTAGATTATATTTTTGTCAAAAGGAGATTCTCATACAATACATTTCATGGTTATAATCTACAAAGTAAAGTGGCATTCTAAATAACTACAATGATGTTGTGCATGGAGACATGATTACATTCCAAAGAAAAAAAAAAGATAAACCTCTTATGAGCTACTGTAACATGAGAACAGACCATAAAAAGAAGTTATGTACCTACCATAACATTCCATGTTAGTTGTCCTTCATCTCGCCTTCCTTCTTGCTGCTTGGGTTCGGAGCCGATCCTCGGCTCCGACTCAGCCTACTTCTATAGCTCAAGAGCTATTTACTGGTTTGAGGCTAACCCTTATCCCAGAATGCCCAGCATCAGCTACCCAGATCTCGTTTGTGATAGCACACACTAGACATATAAAGTAACCAGTAACCTAAAACTGATTTACCAAAATAACAGATCAGAGTAAAGTGTCATAAAATTACCTGGCATGTGAACCAAGAAAAAGGAAAGCAGCCAGTGAAACCATAGTGAATTCCTCTCAATCCTCCAGGAAGGGGGAAGGAGGGGGGACGCAAGAAGGAAGGGGAGATGAAGGACAACTAACATGGAACATTATGGTAGGTACATAACTTCTTTATGTTAAATTGTCCCATCTCGCCTTCATTCTTGCTGTTTGGGACAGCATCTCTAGCACCTAAAGACCCCGGGTGGCTCATTGGAACAGACTCTTCAAAACAGTGGAACCAAAGGAAGCCCTGCTCCAGGAGATCACATCCACTTTGTAAAGAGAGATAAAGGTATGAGGGTTTGCCCAAGTGGCAGCTGCACAAATTGAGTCTATGGGAAATTTAGACTGAAAGGCTACAGATGTGGCTAATGCTCTAGTAGAATGACCTTTCGGTTTTGCTGGTAGATGTTTATGCCTTAACTGATAAATAAAGGCAATGGTGTCAGATAACCATTTAGATAAGGTCACCTTAGAAACTGGAAGGCCTTGCTTATTGTGAGCATAGGAGAGAAATAATTGATTTGAATTTCTTAGCTCTTTGGTCCTATGGAGGTAAAAACGTAATTGTCTGTGCACATCCAGTTGGTGAAGACCGTATTCTGCCTTGTTGCTATAACTGGGAAAGAAGACGGAGAGATCGAAGGATTGATTTAAATTGTTTTCTGAACAGACTTTTGGTAAGAAGGATGGGTTGGTTCTCAGAGAAACTCTATCTTTTTGAAACACCATATATGGAGGACGAACACAGAGTGCTTGGAGTTCTGAAACATGTCTAGCTGAGGTAATAGCAACCAGAAAGAGTGTTTTTCAAGAAAGAAATTTTAAGGGACAAGAAGCTGCTGGTACAAAGGGAAGCAGAATCAAAGAAGTCAAAACTAAATTGAGATCCCAAGGAGGAGGTGGATCCCTCACTGGGGCTCTAAGAAGAGATGTTCCTCTCATAAAGGCTTTGCAGGGCTTATGAGACATTATGCTAGAATTAAGAATTCCAATAGGAAAATTAGATATGGCTGCCAGTTGTACCCTGATGGTAGCAGCAGCCGCACCCGACTGAAAAAGCTCTGCTAGAAATTCTAGAATTTGATGGACTGGGGCTGAAAAGGGGTCTAAGTTTCTAGATTCTGCCCAGTAAGAAAATCTTTTCTATTTGCTAGCATAAGTCTTTCTCGTAGTTGACTTATGGGAGGATACAATAATATCGCAAACTGCTGGGGAGATACTTGGAAGCCTGGCTAAGGTAGGAAGTGGAGAAACCAAGCTGTGAGCTTGAGAGTCTGAAGGGATTGGTGTAACCCGCCTGACTGATGAATCAACAGATCTGGCACTGGGTCCAGAACCCAAGGCTGGTCTAGAAGGTGAAGGTGCAGGAACAGAAACCATATCTGTCGAGGCCAAAAGGGGACAATGAGGATCATTTTGCAACCCAACAATTTTGCTTTCTGCATGAGTCTTGGAATTAGGGGAAAAGGGGGAAATGCATAAAGGAGTCCCTGAGGCCAATTGTGGACTAGACCGTCCCTGGGAGTTTGACCTGGAGGAGGAAGCAGGGAGAAGTAGCTGCTGCATTTGTTGTTGAGGGGGGGTGGCAAATAGATCACAGCAAGGCTGGCCCCATTAGCGGAAGATAAGGTCCACAACTTCCTGATTCAGAGACCACTCGTGAGGCATGAGGATAGCCTTGCTGAGCCTGTCCGCTATTATGTTGAATTTCCCAGGGATGTGCGTTGCTGTCAGAAAACGTTGGGAGGGAATCGCCCATTGCCATAGCCTGAGGGCTTCTCGACACAAGGGGTAGGACCTGGTTCAGCCCTGCTTGTTGATGTACCACACAACTGACACGGTGTCTGTTTGGATTGCAATAGTCCCGGAAGGAAAAGAGTCTTGAAGAGCTTGCAACTCTAAGAGCACCGCTCTCATCTCTAGGACATTGATATGCAGATGATACTCATGAGGTTGCCACATGCCTTGGACTGTCCTGCCTAGATAATGCCCCCCCACCCTATCAGGGAGGCATCCGTGGTCACTGTGGCTACTGGAGGGGGTTGAATGAAAGGTCTGCCCTGAGTCACCAGTGGGGAGACCATCCACCAAGAGAGGTGTCTTTTGCATGTTTCTGTAATCAGGATCATGTGAGACATGGGTAGTTCCTGGAAGGACCACTGCATGAAGAGAAGCCACTGAAGGACTCTCATGTGGTAACATGCTAATGGTACAAGAAGAATGGCAGCGCCATGAAGCCTAGAACTTGCAGGACATGTCTGACTTGGACCTTTCTGTTCTGCATTAGAAATGACACTTGTTGACGAATAGATAAAACTCTTTCCTGAGCTAACCTTGCAAAAATCTGTTTTGTGTTTAATTCTGCTCCTACATATGTAACAGATCAATAGGGCAACAAGGCAGATTTTTCGAAATGTACTGTAATGCCTAGTTGGGTGCAGGTTGATATGGTATAATCCCATGCCTCTAAGAGTTGATGCCTGGTGGTAGCAGTTAGGAGCCAGTCATCTAGATAGGGAAACACCTGGAATCCTTGACGTCTCAGGTGAGCCGTGACTACTGCCATACATTTGGTGAACACCCTGGGGGCTGTGGTGAGAACAAAGGGAAGAGCTCTGAACTGATAATGACTGGCCCCTACCTGGAAGCGAAGAAATCTCCTGGAGTGTCTGTCCATTTTGATATGGTAGTACGCATCCTGAAGATCTATGGAGCAAATCCAGTTGTCCTGACCCAGAAAGGGGAGAATGGACTGTAGTGTTACCATCCAAAACTTTTCTTTTTGTACAGATTTGTTCAATCTGCTGAGATCCAGTATTGGTCTCCAGTCCCCTGTCTTTTTTGGTACTAAAAAGAATCTTGAGTAAGTTCCGGATCCTAGTTGGTCTGCGGGGACTTCCTGAATGGCTCTTTTTTCTAGCAGTTTTGAAACCTGAATAACTGCCTGATCCCTTAGATTGGGTGGGACATCTGGGATGGACTTTTTAACTTTAGAGGGGGTTGAGGAAAGGGGATTTTGTAACCTCCGGAGATGATAGATAGTACCCATTTGTCTCTTGTTATATTTTGCCAGGCTTTTGGGTACAGGGAAAGTCTTCCCCTGACTGCCTCCAGAGGTGAGCAGTTGGGCAACCCATCAGGGATGCTGGAAGGGTTTGGCAGAGAAAGTTTTCCTGTCACCCTGATTTTGCAGTCCCCCTCTGCCATGAGGGTGGCGTCTGCCATTGTTGTTGTTTCCCCCTCTGCCCTGGAGGAAAAATCACCATGTGTGTCAGACAAGGGTCCCTGGGACTTCCGAAACCACATCTTTCCACCCTTCTGACCTTTAGGATAAGGTCTGTTAGGAGTGGAAAAACGGACTCCCACAGCAAAGAGTCTTGCCTTCCTGCTCGCACATTGTAAGCGAGTCTTTCACCTGAGGCCCAAAAAGCAAGGAGCCATCAAAGGGAGTATTTGTGAAGGAAGCCTGAAAGGGTTCCACAAATTGACACAGCCGCAGCCAAGCATGCCTCCCGAGAGCCACTCCTGTACCTGCAGTTCTGCTTGCTCCATCGGCTGCATAGGAAATCAGCCTCATGGAGGAGCTGACTATAGAATTAATAGTCGCAAGCTGGGAAGCTATTTTGGCTGATGATCCCTCAGCTGTAGGATCTTGTAGGGTATCTCCAAGCTCTTTTAGGAGGTCCCTTTGAAGTCATGTAAAATGAGAGAGATAATTCAGGGACCTCATTGAGAAGGTCGCTGAGGAAAACATTCGCTTCCCATATCTGTCCATCGTCCTAGACTCTTTGTTTGGTGGATGGACAGATGAAGAAGTTTCTGCTAACTCTTTATTGCTGGTTGCTGCTACCACCATGGCATCAACTGGCACACCTTTAGAGAGAAATTGTTTGTCCTGGGGGGCTGTTATGAACTTATTTGGTCTCCTTGGAGTAGGTTCCACAGAATTCGGACCTAACTAAGCCTTTTGAGCCACTTCAGACATGAGTGGATTGAAAGGTGGAGACACCCAAGTGGCAGAGGGTCGGGAACCGAATGCCTCCAGGTATACAGACTCATCCTCGGTAAGGACTAGGGAAGACCAGCCACCCCTCTGCCTAAGCATTTCAAGGATGTCCAAAAAGGAAACATCTTCAGAGGGGACCTGGGGGACCCTTCCGATTCATCCAGGTCTGTATCTGAGGTGACAGACTCAGGGGAGTCTGGTTGCTTCCTCTTACACTTCTTCTTCCATGGAGGCTCCTCTGAGTGATCAGGGGATGCCTTGGAAGAAGATGGGTCACCCAATGGGGTGTCCTGGGGAATAAGATCCCTACGATTCTGGGCAGGAGGAGGAGCAGAGGTTGAAACAGGCACCACAAGAGAAGGAGCCGATGGGGCTGATAGTAGGGCTGCTTCAGGGGACAGCACACTCCGCATGACCTTGAAGGCATCATGATCCCAAGGTAAAGAAAGCTCCGGCTCCAAAGAGATGGGAGTCCTTCTCCATGTCAAGGGCGACGGCTCTGAGGCCGATGTGGGAGCCGAGCTCACCTGCGCTGAAGCTCCGAGAGGGTAAGAAGGATTGGACAAGGGACCGATGCCACTTCCCCCCCTTGGAGCCGATGAGAGAGCTTCGGCGCCCAGATCCCTTGATGGATGGAACAATCGAGGTGATCGGAGCGAATGTCGGAACCGAAGAGGAGGTGATCGGCGTGGTCGGTTCTACTATCAGTGCTTCCATGGTCTTCAGCTCTGAACTAAGTGTAGTCGGAGGAGGAATGGAGATGGAGGCGGATGGAGCCGCAACCTGTTGAGGTGGGCTGGAAAGTAATTTCGCAAGGGCCTGTGATTTAAGCAACCTGCTGACTACTCTCTCCACGTCCTGATCCAATAACCTAGAGGATCAAGAGGAGTGGGATGAAGAGTGATGACTGCGTTCACGTCCTAATAAGGGTGACTGTGGCACAGAGCGGATTGGCTCCAATGAAGGAGACCTTGCTCGCTTGTGGCTCTGAGACAGCTCTGAGGTGGCAGTTGGAGCCGAGGGAGGAGATGACTTGCCAATGCTAGTCGGCACCAACAAACTTGGTTCTTCAAGCCCAGGAGTCGGTTCCGAGGATGGAGCCGATGGCTTGACAGACGTAGAGGATTTCACTGGCTGAGAACCTTTAGATGGGGAATCCTGTGGTTTCAATAATCCTCGAAGGATTAATTTGTTTTTGTGCTCCTGCAGGACCCTTGGACTAAATGCATGACAGATAGAGCAGGAGTCCTGCAGGTGCACAGCCCTTAAACAATAAACACAGCTAGTGTGCCCATCTGTCAGAGACATTTTCTGACAGTATGAGTCACACTTTTTGAAGCCAGAAACTTTGGCCTCTTTAGACATGTTACACTACTATACTAAAAACAAACAGTTTTTTTTTAACAGTTAAGGAACAGAAATGAGAGCCTCTAATTTAAACGGCTGTCCTAAGGGGGGGGGGGAGAACTCTCTAATTTAAACGAGTTCAGGGGAAACAGAAGGCCTGCGAGATATGGAGTGACGGCTAACAAAGCTACAACACACACAAGAAAGGCGATAAGGGATAAAGAACTATATCTAGACAAAAACTTGACAAAATTTAATAATAAATAACAATTATAATCATAGAAAAAACTATACTAAGCCTGAGCCAGTAATGAAGCAACCTCGCAGCTGAAGCGGCAAACGAGATCTGGGTAGCTGACGCTGGGCATTCTGGGATAAGGGTTAGCCTCGAGCCAGTAAATAACTCTCAAGCTATAGAAGTAGGCTGAGTCAGAGCCAAGGATTGACTCTGAACCCAAACAGCAAGAACAAAGGCGAGATGGGACAACTTAACATCAGCACTTTCAAAGGTGTTCAACAAATATTATACACCACTAAGTGCTTTTACAGTTTAGTTTCACAGAAGGTATGTTACTTCGGTCCCTGAGTATCTTTCCTCCTCTGTCCTCTGAAGTTTACAGAATTAGTAGTAACTTGTTTAAATTACAGTAGTATTTAAAAACTAATAAAAACACTACCACAAGAAAGAACTCACTCACTGTGTCTAAAAGAAAATGTCCAGTAAGAAAGTATAAAAACACAGAAACAGTTGCTGTCTCCAGATTAAAAAACCTTTACTTAAGTGCACAAAAACTAACTCAAGTGCTTTCACCATATAGACATCATCAGGTGTATCAAAAAACACTAACAAACACACACCTTTATACCAATTAAAAAATCACGACACAATTTAAATACACAGTACATCCTCTTGCATATCAAAAATGTATCTTCAAAAAGCAAGATATAATGATAAAAACACAGTGATAAAAAACAATAATAAGAATACAATATTAAAAAACACAGCAATGAAAAAAAAACAATAAATAACTCGTATATATATATATATATATATATATATATATATATATATATATATATATATATATATACACGTTTATATTACCCTATCGTACGATTTAAATAGTACCTAAAATATCTAAACCACAAACTATCGAACATACAGAACAGCAAAATTTTTCCCAGGGAAAAAATTTGCTGTTCCGAAACATAAACACACAACACAAGAACAAAAAAATGAATAAACCACACACATACACTTAACAAAACCATAATTCTAACCCTACACTACTACCTGTCTACTCACCTTAACCCAACCCTAACCCTAAAGTCCCTAACTACCGTACACTCACCTTACCCGCTCCCTAACCCTAAAGTCCCTAACTACTGCACACTCACCTTACCCACTCCCTAACCCTAATGTCCCTAACTATCGCACACTCACCTTACCCTGATCCGTTCCCACACTTACCTTAACCCGGTCCGTAACCTCCGTTCGCATACTTACCTTACCCTGGTCCGTAACCTTCCCACCACAGTAGAGTAAACAGTGAAGCCATGGAATGGACAACCGAAATCTTACCCTAGGTAAGATTTCGAAGTTCTAATAACCGCTATTTTGAGTTTTCGACAAAAACAGGTCGATATTATAGCATTTGAAGTTTAAAAACTTTGATACTTTAATATAGACACTATATATACATGTACTTCATTAAAACTATCTCTTGAGGGGTCTCGACTTTAATTTGGGTTTCAGAGGTACGGAATCATTGAGTCCATGTCCTGCATCCCCCCTGAGTCTAACAATCTAAGTTGATTCCAAATCTTCAGTCCTATTGCGTATGTCCCCCTGTCTAACATTCTCATAAACTCTAGCTACAACTAAAAACTTAAATTTATGGGTGAAATCAGTATTCAATACATGTTTTGCAAGTGCATTAAGACTGTTACCCTTATTAATGTGGTAAATATGTTCTCTGATACGTTCTTTGAAGGGACGATCAGTTTTCCCAACATAGAACATTCTACAATTTGTGCAATAAGCTAAATAAACAATATGTAATGTACCACAGGTGGCATCTACTCTAAACATATACGTTCTACCACTGAACGGATCTTCAAATTTGGAACTGGTATCAACGTATATGCACCAATTACAATGACCACATGTTCTGGTACCTCGTTCACGATATTTTACCTGCTTATACTTAGGATAGCATAACCTGTGTCTCAACGATTTGTTGTTCTTAAATAAAAATTTGGGCTCCATATCAATACATCTGGAGATCTCTTCATCAGTAGTGAGGATGTTCCAGTGTTTCCTGATAATATCCATATAATCCCTGATGTCAGTGGTGTATGTCACCTTAAACCGCAACCTTCTATCAGTAGATCCTTCCTGTCCCCTGACATTCACTCTACTCCCAGATGAAAAATATGGTCTAGCTTCATGATGTCTCTTATTAGTGACTTGGATCACACTACTATGAATTAGTTGATCCTCATAGCCTCTCTCTCTCTCTTAGATTCCTAATAGCAGTATCAACTTCAGTAGAAAAGTCTGTCTCCCTAGCATTTAATCTAGATGCCCTATATATCTGGTTAGAAGCAACATTTTTGAAAACGTAAGATGGATGTAAGCTGTCTCTATGTAACAGATGGTTGACGTGACATTCCTTCCTATGAAGTTTAGTGTAAATAACTCCAGTACTATCCTTAATTATAGCCACATCCAAAAACTCTGCTGTACTATATGAATAGTGTGAAGTAAATATTAAATAGTGTGTATTAGTATTTACATAATCCATAAAGATGCAAAAACTATCATAATCACCCTGCCTTTTTGAAATCAAGACCACTGAAACATTGAAGCAGTTTTATTTCTATTTTTAACATAACATATGCTTTTAACAAGAACCTTTTATATATTGTATTTCTGTTTTTAATGAATTGCATGACATCACAGAGAAACAGCTCTTTGATTGGATATGCCATGATTTAAATTTATTGTCTTGATGTATGTTTGAATGAGTCTGAAGAAGCTATTAGTTGTTGAATCGTGAAAGCGCTTACTCTTGTTTTTTCATTAAAGCTCTATTTTCTTGGAACCTGGAAGTTTATTCAGCCATGGTCTGCTTGTTTTATTTTATTTTTGTAACTGCTTTGAGGTGTAAACCAAGCGTTTATCCAGTCTTTGGACCTTTTTCCTTCTAATACCCCATTTATGTGGTACATCAACAAGCAAGGCTACTGCAGCTGTGATCAATATGATGAACTTAGTACAGCTATATAAGTAAAATTATTATAACAGTAGGTGTTTGAATGATCACTGCTACTGTAGCTGTTCCCTCCCACCCATCCCCTTGTTTTTGGTGATGTTGTTTATGCCAGGGTGTGGTTAATTATTTGTTGTTCTGCCTAGCATTGTCCTTTCAGGGTTCAGCCTCTCTCTCTCCACTGGCATGAAAACTCTGAAGAGCTTGATGCTCAAACTTGTCTTTTAGTCAGCTCATCTCATTCTAATACCCATCAGAAAGACCCCATACCATATATCAGCTAGCTATAGAACTCCATCTGTGACAAAAGAAAACCACAATGCCTATCTACAGGAACTAGAATTAGTCAATATTAAACCAATACCATTTTCCTAGGTGATCTAAACTATCTAACTATAGACTGGGAAACCTTCACCACCACTAAATTCCTGGACTTTGTTAATACAAATGCCTTAGAACAATTAGTCAAGAATACCCACTGGAAGGATTACATAATGGATTGTGTCCTTACTAAGCATCTTGCACCATCCTTTGCGTATTTCCATCACTTGTTAGATCTGACTATAAAGCAGGCTAATTTGAAATACAACTGAAACCAGAGATCCCTTCTACTGACAGCACCTTCAGATTTTTTATGACAAACTACCTATTCCTAAGTGATACATAAGCAAGCTTCAAATCCCCACCAAACCCAGTTAACTCTAATTAATATGTAGTAATATACACCACTACACTATACCAGCATGTAAACCGCTTCATAGATGCAGCTGTATCCTGTAGGAACAAGTGCAAGCAAACCCCAGAAACAAACCTACATGGTGAAACCATAATATAAACAAGCTTTATGACAAAAGAAACATAATTTGACCAAAAGTAGCTGTAATTCCCAGAATGTTAGAGCTCTTGTCACTGAAATAAACAACTTATGAACTCAATAAAACCCATCAAAGCCAAGTTTAAGGCTAAAATAGTTACCCAAGCGAAAGACAATCACAAGGCATTTTTCAGTTATGTCTGTAATCTCAAAAATACAGTGCAGCAATGTGCTGAGCTCATAGTGAACAATATTACCTACAATGAAGCTGAAGATAAAGCAAACCTACTGGCTGATAAATTTAGCTCTCACTTTACCCCTGTCTTGCCTTCATTTTAAGACTTGTTGATAATAACTCTGCAAGTGAAGATGATAAAAAACTTACTCCAATCTTCAAAACAAGCTACTTCATCACTAAGGTGGAGGATATTCTCTTGGAAATTCTTACACAGAACCTTTATCACACCACATAAAGTTCAATTGATGTATAATAAAGACATAGGATGCTGGAGATGTAAACTAAATGTTAAAGCTGACTGGCAGCATATGTTTTACGATTGTATAAAACTTATATTGAAATAATATGAATTCTCTCTTACAGTCTGTTTTTAATGGTAAATCTATGCTGACCAAATCTTTTATTTAAATACATCTATTCCCGCATGTGTCACAAAAATAAAATGCCCTCTTTTATGGAGTATCTTAACATTAGCAAGAAAAGTCATTACCAAGAACTGGAAGAATCAGGCTACTCCTACTATAAAGGAATTTGTACACTTGGCAACTGAAGTTTGTCACCTTGAACTTATCATGATCAAGACGAGAACATCTAGAATCACCTTTTCATATAATATATGGTTGAAATTCAAAGAACTATTGGATAAACAGACTTTAATAATTAATAATTAACAACTACTCTAATCACATTTCTTTTTCTGTTTAAAAACTTGTTTTATGATAGACACCATTGTAAATAGTTATTTTAGTTGTTTATTATTGTTCTTTTAGATATGTATATTTGTTTTATAATATTTCTATTATCATATATTAATGTTTTGTTGTTAAAATTTTCAATAAAAATAATTGAGAAAAAAAAGATTTATCTAAAATTGCCTCACCTCCAGTGATCACACAAGAGCAAGTCCTAAAAGTGCTATCAAAAGCTAAAAAAATGACTGCCTCAATGGGTCTTAAAAATACCCCCAGATGCGTCTTAAATATCATGGAGCATAATTTAGCCACACGCCAAACAACACTGTTTAGTCTCAGCCTTCATACAGGTTTTGTACCAAGTGAATGGAGAACAGCTACAGTAATTCCCCTGCATAACAAGGACCTTCCACAGACCCAGGCAATTACAGACCCATAAGTCTGACCGGCCTCATATGCAAAGCCATGGAAAGACTTATCATGGAATGAATCAGTCAGGATATAGGGAATCTCCAAACACTGGACCTGTCTCAGTTTGGATTTGTCAAGGGCAGGTAATGTTTACTCAGCCTGGTGGATTTTTTGGAAAGGTCACCAAAGCAATGGATGAAGGCAAAATGGTACATACCACATACCCTGGCCTGGCCAAAACTTTTGATACAATGCTGCACTTAAGCATATTAGAAAATCTAAATAAACGCCAATGTCACTCACTGGATTGCCAGCTGGCTCACAGATAGGATGCAGATAATCAAAATAGGGGAAGTTACCTCCACAAAGAGACTAATCACCAGCGGAGTCCCCCAGGATACTGTGCTGGGACCTTTCATGATTGGCATCTACTTTTCTGAAGTAACAGCCAATACCAAAGGGCTATGGCTAACTAAGTTTGCAGATGAATACAAGCTAGGAGCAGCCATTGAATCCCTGAATGACTTAGTCATCCTGCAGGAAGGTTTGCCTCAAATAAATAATTGGTGCCAAAATCATGGATTGAAACTAAATGTCAAAAAATGCATTACTGTAATCTTTGGGTAGTCAGCTGCCCCATGGGACTACCACATTGACAACACTCCCCTAAGAGTTGACTCAGTTGTTTGGGATTTGGGAACTTATGTGGACAGCGATGTAACTTTTGACCAACATGTGTCCATTGCTGTGAGAAAGTCCTTCTATATTGCACAGCTTATAAACAAACATTGTGTCTAGATCTAGGATGCCATTGCCCCCTTTCACTCAACTGTCATTATGCCAGTCATTTTATATAATGCCCCCTTTGGCATGTATCTGCCCGGACACATGCAACAACTGGAGCACCCATAGTGATACCTTACTAAAATGATACAAGGCCTAACCAACATGCTCTGCATGGACTGATTCAAAGCCCTGTCACTATACTTGGTGTCCTACAGACAGCTAAGAGGTGATCTGTGTCTGGCATACAAGGCCTCTTCCGACCCATTACTGATGGATTTACTAGACATCAGGAAGTGAAACAAGGTCAGAAATATGCGGTATAGGCATATCAAAATCTTCAGCAACAGAACAGTTTGGAGGGACAGGCATATCTCACAGAGGGTACAGCTGTTGTACAGACTCCTCATCCATATAAACAAAGTTCATTGCTGTCTATATTTAAGTGCAATTTAGATCTATGGATAGGAAACATAAAAATTTACCCCAGGACTGCCCCCAGATAGAGGCAGCTCCTAAATGCTTTATTCCATGCATGGGTCCCCTCAAATGAGCTATGGTACGATCCCAGTTATTCTCATTAGGGGTAATATATAATTATCTACCATGGGATGGGTAAGGCCACTCTATAACCAAATGGGGTAGGTTATTTTTGAGCACAGAAAAGGAAATTGGCTAGGCTTAAAATGGCCCACAAGGGCAGCTGGCCTAGTACATACCTATGAACCTATGACCTTATGACATTTTTTCATACATGCTCAGCATAATACAGTAAGGGTTACTTCTGCTATGCAACAAACCCTAATAGCAAGTTACTCCATATGATGATATAAACAAAAATGGTCTTTTAATTTAAAGAAAGGTACAGCATACTGGTATCCCAATATTTGAGCTTTAAGTATGCAGGACTGCTGTGAAGGATGTATAGTAACGCACATAATAGAGTTAAGAACATATTTTTCTTTATTTTAAAGGTAACATTGCTCATGTTATGGTCTGAAGAATATTTTTATAAACCAAGTGCTTAGATTGATGCAAAGTCAAGCAATTTATGTTCTCTCTTTTGTGTGCTGTACAGCAAATGTGTATTTTTATTAATTTGTTTATTTTTCTTTATCAGGACAGTCCGACTGGGCAGTAATAACCCTTTTTCAGTGGAGGCCTCGGGAGAAATGCTGAGGAAAACATAGTTACAAAAAGGAATATAACATGATAATACTCTAAGGATAAAAAATGATGATAAATCTGTTTATACAGGAAAAAAGTTAAATCTAATAAAGCAGACTATAAACAAGGAAAGACAAGGACAAACAATTAGGTGTGTAGAACTAATATACTGCTAGTTAAGGCAATGTGCGTGATTAGTTAGGACTGAAGCTTCCACATGATTGTGTCAATTTTGCTTGATTAGCCTGCTGAATCCATAAGATACTGTGATGATCACGGTCCTTTCCAATGTTTTTAACTGCTGACCTCTCAAATCACACGTTACCTTAAATTTTCTATGCAAGTGAAAGTTAATGACATTAAGAATTTACACACTAAAAACACTGTGCACAATAAAATGTTCATGGTCACAGCAATATTTCATTACACCAAACAAATGTATATTTTACAATGACAGCTAGCTGAATCTGTTATGAGCTTGTAGCTCAGAAAACTGTATAAATGTATTCACTATGTTATTTTTCATAAATCATTGCAGTATTTTAAATGGCTAAGAGGCCCATGGGACGCATTTACAGTTTGCTTCCATACTTCATTGATATATTTTGTAATTTAAGGTCACTACACAGTCTTTAAAGGTGAAGGGCAAGTATTCTTTTACATTATTTTTTAACTTTCTAGCAATTTCATAGCAATTATTTATGTCTGATACTTAAACTGTCTTCAGCCAAGTATAAACAAGTGCATTGAAGAGCTAAGTGTTGTGAGCAGTGTTTCACATAACATAATCCCTTGGAATGCAAGGAACTCAAATCATTAGCTTAAAATGTATTCTGGAAAAGTAGCTTAAGATATTTCATCTTTTACATGAAACTCACCTTAATGGGGCTTATAAGATTTCATTGTAGCGGACCAACAAGTGTTGAGTGCTACCCAGATTTCCAAAAACATATGAAAGCTGATGTTATGTAGAAGTTTTTTTACAATTCCATGTCAACTGTACTGCCTCTTTTCATAATTCTAAACATTATAGCATTATAAAATGCGTTAACGAACAGGTTTCTTGGTTGATGCATGCATTCAGGACTAGAATCATGTCCACATAAATTTATATTATTTAATAAAAAGAGAAGCATTAAACAGCAAACGTATCTTAGTCAGGGGCCACACCGTATCTTGGTTCCAAGGCTAGATATATTATCTTCTAGGATTACACTGTGAAATCAGGAAAAATCTAAATATGCTATGCACATCTTTAGCATGAGACATGATCTTAACACCACTTAGGGATGCCTGACAAAAGTTTGTTAGTGATTTGGACTTGGTTTCCTGAGCTGGGAAAATGAAAGCATGTCCTTGCAGTCATTCTCTTACTTAACGGGAGAAGGGAAGCTCTTGTAATGAAAATTCCAGGAGAGGATTTGAATATGGTTTTAAGGTGTGTCCAATTTAATAATGACACTTAATACTATGTTCTTGAGAGACTAAAAGCATTGGATTTATGAAGCATACTCTAATCTGTATCAGATTATCAGAAACAATTCAGTTTCTATGGCAAATTATGTTACTGATTTTAAGCAAAGATATAATCAGAAGTTTAAATGTAATATAATGCTCCCAAGTGCAGTACTTGCTCTTAAACTGCTAGCTACCACATGCTTAAATGCAAAAGATAGACACCTTTAGAAGCATGCACTGAACTTATTTTTGGCTCAGTAAAGTAAGACCTAAAGTGCATTTTCAAAGGAAAGGCATCACACATTGCAGGGCATAACATATTTCATATGGCAAAAACAAAGTATCAATTGGGCAAATGAAAGAGCTCTGTAAGACCAACATGACTTTGTACAAATCTGCTAGACATGTATGGTAGGCAAACCTCTCAACTGTCCAGATTTTTGCAGAACATCCTAATCTTTGCCTCATATTTTTGGTCTATTTCACTTAAAATCTGTAGTTTTCTGGCATATCTTTGCAAACTGAAGTCTTTAAATAATGACATACATTTGAGTTTCAGACTTCATGTCCTTCAGAAAAATGCATGCTAACGCAAAGCTTGTTATTCTAGCAACTTTCTAGGTTTATAAAAACATTCATTTTTTAAAATAAACATTATTTATTTCCCTTAGCTTTAACAAACTATGGAATCCCAATGCATAGTATATATTCTTTCCCTGTTAATGGCCAACAGTTTCTTCCTTAAGCTTTATTAATTTCATTTTTACATTATTACTTGGCCCAGTCTTTTCTATTTTTCTTTTTTTAAAACAATTAATAAAAACTACATTTTAGTTATTCATTCATTATTCATAGGATCATAGGACGTTACTAGGCTATTGGCCCTGAGGCCCTTACAAGCCTAGCCAAGAATTTACCCTATGACTACTTTGTTTTGTCTGATTTCTGATGTGCGCTACCTTAATTTATCTTTTTATACATTCTATCCATTCCAGTATCAGCAATTGCATACGTTTTATTTCTGTTTGGTTTATTAGCTTCATTTTCTTATGCTTTTGTATTACTTTCTGTTTCATAACTATCTACAATGTTTACATATCCCCTTACTCCCTCTTCTTTTACCAATGGGATTATTAATCATATCATCTTTTAGCCTTCCTCCTTTTCTTTTAATTCATACCATACTTACAACTTCATCTGTTAATTTTCCCCTATATGCATCTATCAGTATTATTAGGTTATCCTTCTTTGCATTATTTGTTTTTCTCTGCCTCCTTTTTTCCCATTGTCTATCTATCCCCAGCAAACATCTCTCTTGTGTAATACCCATATCTTTAACTTATATTTCTTTTATTATCTCATGTAATACCTGTATCGTTACCTTATATTTGTTTTATCTCATGTAATACCTGTATTGTTACCTTATATTTGTTTTACCTTATGTAATACCTGTATCGTTACTTTATATGTGTTTCATTATCTCATGTGACACCTGTAGCTTTAACTGCTATTTGGTTTATCATCTCATATAATACCTGTATCGTTACCTTATATTTGTTTTATCTCATGTAATACCTGTATCTTTATCTTATATTTGTTTTATCTCATGTAATACTTGTATTGTTACCTTATATTTGTTTTATTATCTCATGTAATACTTGTATTGTTACCTTATATTTGTTTTATTATCTCATGTAATACCTGTATCGTTACCTTATATTTGTTTTATCTCATGTAATACCTGTATCTTTACCTTATATTTCTTTTATTATCTCATGTAATACCTGTATTGTTACCTTATATGTGTTTCATTATCTCATGTGACACCTGTAGCTTTTACTTCTATTTGGTTTATTATCTCATATAATACCTGTATCTTTACTTTATATTTCTTTCATTATTTCATGCAATACCTATATCTTTACTTTATATTTGTTTTATTGTCTCATGTAATACCTATATCTTTACCTTATATTTGTTTATCTCATGTAATACTTATATATTTACCTTATATTTGTTTTATTATCTCATGCAATACCGGTATCATTACATTATATTTGTTTTATCTCATGTAATACCTGTACCTTTACCTTATATGTATTATCTCTTGTAATACCTGTATCATTACCTTATATTTGTTTTATGTTATATAATACCTGTATTGTTACCTTATATTTGTTTTATTATCTCATGTAATACCTATATCTTTACCTTATATTTGTTTTATCTCATGTAATACCTGTATCATTACCATATATTTGTTTTATTATTTCATGTGATATCTGTAGTTTTACCTTATATTTGTTTTATCTCATATAATACCTGTATCTTTACCTTATTTTTATTATCTCATGTAAAACCTGTATCTTTACCTTATATTTATTATCTCTTGTAATGCCCATATCATTACCTTTTATTTGTTTTATCTCATGCAATACCTGTATCATCTTATATTTGTTTTATCTCATGTAATACCTGTATCTTTATCTTATATTTGTTTTATTATCTCATGTAATACTTGTATTGTTACCTTATATTTGTTTTATTATCTCATGTAATACCTGTATCGTTACCTTATATTTGTTTTATTATCTCATGTAATACTTGTATTGTTACCTTATATTTGTTTTATCTCATGTAATACCTGTATCGTTACCTTATATTTGTTTTATTATCTCATGTAATACCTGTATCGTTACCTTATATTTGTTTTATTTCATATAATAAATACCTGTATCGTTACCTTATATTTGTTTTATTATCTCATGTAATACCTGTATCGTTACCTTATATTTGTTTTATCTCATGTAATACCTGTATCATTACCTTATATTTGTTTTATCTCATGTAATATCTGTATCGTTACCTTATATTTGTTTTATTATCTCATGTAATACCTGTATCGTTACCTTATATTTGTTTTATCTCATGTAATACCTGTATCATCACCTTATATTTGTTTTATTATTTCATGTAATACCTGTATCATTACCTTATATTTGTTTTATTATTTCATGTAATAAATACCTTATATTTGTTTTTCATGTAATACCTGTATCATTACCTTATATTTGTTTTATTATTTCATGTAATAAATACCTCTATCATTACCTTATATTTGTTTTATCTCATGCAATACCTGTATCATTACCTTATATTTGTTTTATTATCTCATGTAATACCTGTATCATTACCTTATATTTGTTTTATTATTTCATGTAATAAATACCTCTATCATTACCTTATATTTGTTTTATCTCATGCAATACCTGTATCATTACCTTATATTTGTTTTATTATCTCATGTAATACCTGTATCATTACCTTATATTTGTTTTATTATCTCATGTAATACCTGTATCATTACCTTATATTTGTTTTATTATTTCATGTAATACCTGTATCATTACCTTATATTTGTTTTATTATCTCATGTAATACCTGTATCATTACCTTATATTTGTTTTATTATTTCATGTAATAAATACCTCTATCGTTACCTTATATTTGTTTTATCTCATGCAATACCTGTATCATTACCTTATATTTGTTTTATTATCTCATGTAATACCTGTATCATTACCTTATATTTGTTTTATTATCTCATGTAATACCTGTATCATTACCTTATATTTGTTTTATTATTTCATGTAATACCTGTATCATTACCTTATATTTGTTTTATTATCTCATGTAATACCTGTATCGTTACCTTATATTTGTTTTATCTCATGTAATACCTGTATTATTATCTCATGTAATACCTGTAATACCTCTATCATTACCTTATATTTGTTTTATTATCTCATGTAATACCTGTATCATTACCTTATATTTGTTTTATTATCTCATGTAATACCTGTATCATTACCTTATATTTGTTTTATTATCTCATGTAATACCTGTATCATTACCTTATATTTGTTTTATTATCTCATGTAATACCTGTATCATTACCTTATATTTGTTTTATTATCTCATGTAATACCTGTATCATTACCTTATATTTGTTTTATTATCTCATGTAATACCTGTATCATTACCTTATATTTGTTTTATTATCTCATGTAATACCTGTATCATTACCTTATATTTGTTTTATTATCTCATGTAATACCTGTATCGTTACCTTATATTTGTTTTATTATCTCATGTGATATCTGTATCTTTACCTTATATTTATTTTATTATCTCATGTAATACCTGTATCATTACCTTATATTTGTTTTATTATCTCATGTAATACCTGTATCGTTACCTTATATTTATTTTATTATCTCATGTAATACCTGTATCATTACCTTATATTTGTTTTATTATCTCATGTAATACCTGTATCATTACCTTATATTTGTTTTATTATCTCATGTAATACCTGTATCATTACCTTATATTTGTTTTATTATCTCATGTAATACCTGTATCATTACCTTATATTTGTTTTATTATCTCATGTAATACCTGTATCATTACCTTATATTTGTTTTATTATCCTCATGTAATACCTGTATCATTACCTTATATTTGTTTTATTATCTCATGTAATACCTGTATCATTACCTTATATTTGTTTTATTATCTCATGTAATACCTGTATCATTACCTTATATTTGTTTTATTATCTCATCTGTATCATTACCTTATATTTGTTTTATTATCTCATCTGTATCATTACCTTATATTTGTTTTATTATCTCATGTAATACCTGTATCATTACCTTATATTTGTTTTATTATCTCATGTAATACCTGTATCATTACCTTATATTTGTTTTATTATCTCATGTGATATCTGTATCTTTACCTTATATTTATTTTATTATCTCATGTAATACCTGTATCGTTACCTTATATTTATTTTATTATCTCATGTAAGCTTTATAACGCATTCTTGAAGTTCACTGCACCCTGCCTTGCCTTGATCATCCTTCTTCCTCACATTTAATTTCATAAAAAAAAACAAAAAAAGTGTTTTTCTTTAAATTTGCAGCAAACTCCTTTCTACAAATGTAACAAACAGTTATTACAGTTTATACCCCACACAGGCTGCTGCAGTTTAGACCACAAAGGAGCGTTACATGCTCAGCTTTGACCACAAATGCTATACCGGCTATTAAAAGCCGGTATGAATTAAAGAGTGATTAGGATCATCCATCTGAGCTTCCTAACACTTTGCATCTGGGGCAGTTGCATCCTTCACCCTGTTGATCTATGCTTTTGCCTGCAGCATTCTCTATTCTCTCCTGGATAAATTTTTTCCAATTCTTTCAGGTGTATAAAAATACTTGTGCATGCAGTTCAAGGCAAAGATTCTAAATTATCTTAGCCTTATCTCTTTCCATATTGTGTCAACACCTTCTCCCATTGTTTCTTTGTTGTTGTTTTGTCTAATCATGTTTGCCATTGTTCTTTTATTTCCACCCTCTTGTTTTTCATTGTACCCCTCATAATATGGTCTAGTGCTATACTAATCTTTGCTTTGCTATCCCATCTCCTTATTAATACTTGTCCACTTTATTAACAATGGAATTCCCTCCTCTTTACACTTAATCTGCAGGGATTCTTTCTCTTCCTCACATAATATCTCATAATGTATATGTAGGTAACCTGGGTGTTTGTATTTCACAGAACTTCTGTCCATTGTAAGCTTTTATTTTTTTCCTTTTGTATCTTCCCAGTACTTAATCCCAGTATTCATCATCTTCCATCTCTTTGCAGCTATATCTTTCATATAATGTGCTATTTTTCAAACTGCCTTATTTGTATGCTATAGTGTAAGATATCTGTTACCTTTTGTTATTTCACAGTTGGCAATAACACTAAATTTGCAGTCCATTTTTCTAATAAAAAAATAATATATATATATATATATATATATATATATATATATATATATATATATCATTGCACTCTTTGTGGATGTTTAAGATTTGATCAGTGTGTGTATTCTCTTGACAAATAAAACATATAATACATTACATTTCAATTTCACATCATATTGTATGACATTACCTTATGTCTGTTCACAGTTCTTTATGACACTGAATTTGCAGTCCATTTTCCACTTGAGAAATAATATATACCATCATACACTTTGCTCATTTTCAAGATTTACTGTTTAAAGAGTCAATCTTCTCATTCTGTAGTCACCTAATCTTTAACTCATTTCAGTAGTGTTTCCTTCTCATGTATTTGGGTAATTGTAGTTTTTTATGCCTATCTTTTCATCTTAGTGTTCATTTATTTATTTATTTTATTTATTTAACATATGTTAACCAGGAAATCCCGACTTGGAACAAAGCTATTTTCAGTGGAGGCCCAGGGAGAAATGCTCCAGACGCATGTCTTTGTAACATGGGAGGAAACTGGAGTACCCAGAGGAAACCCATACGAATGCAGGGAGGACATGCAGACTCCACACAGAAGGCACCCCAGCCGAGAATTGAACCAGAGAACCTCTTGCTGTGAGGCAACAATGCTCCCGCTGCACCACTGCGCCGTCCATATCCTTTCCCTCTCTCCCTTCAGACCTGATTCTATGCTTGCAATTTCTTTTTTTCACCTCTCTCCTGCTGCGCAGTCATTTCTTACATTTTTTGTTTGGTTCAACACCTGGTATTTTTTAATATGGGGAAATAACCACTTTGTTTCCTTTCTTTCTGCTTTTGCCCCTGCATTTGTTCCTTTTGGGAACCTATTCTATTCATGCACATTTCTAGTCAAAGATCCTTGCAATGTTTTGTCTAGGTCTCTTTTACCTTAGTCTGGGCTAAGACATGTTTTTGGTCCCCTTGACCACATTAATCTGAATATTGATGGGCACAGAATTTGATATTGTATTCCCTTCTCTCCTGTTTTCTTCTGAATAGGAAAGTAATCCACACTCTTCTTCCTTTTATCGACCGAGAAATCTTACTTGGTATACATCGTAGCTTCTCTAAAGAACCATTTTGCTTCTGGTTTCCATAGGTATACCAATATTCTTTCTTTTACTTCATAAGTTGTGAAGCAAATAAAAATTTGTCTCAGCCTACCACGTGCTGCTCTTCCAGGAATCCATGTTGATCTACGTGTTCTTTTTATTATTTCCTCTTGGGGGAATTTTGTCCATTCTGCCAATAATGACTTTACATATCCTTTACAGTCTCTTCCTTCCGTATTTTCAGGTATTCCTACCAATCTGATTTTTTTTTCTTTATGCTTTGTCTTCTAGTTCTTTGGCCTTTGTGTAACAGTTTCATCCTTGCCTCTGCGATTTCCACTATAGCTCTTAGGGTTTCATTTTCATTCATAAACATGAAGATTGCTTCTGCCTGTTCATTTACAGCTTCCGTTATATCTCCCAATGTCTTATCATTATCGTTTATGTAGTTATCTAGTTTGGCATTCGTTTGTCTTATTTCCATGAAGATATCCCTGATGGTTATATCTGTATTTGTTTGCTCTTAGGTGCCACTGGGATCTTCACCACCACAAGTTTCATCTCTTCTTTTTTCTTTTTCAATCACTTTCTTCTTTTTGGTCACTCCTTGTCTTCCTTTATTTTTCTTGGGTATCATAAAGCTTTTTCTCTAACACCTTAATTCTCTTGCTTTTTCAACTTTTCCTAGTAGTTTTAATGTTATTTTCTTTGTCATTTAATGAAGCCATGAATGCATACATCTTTACTCAGTTCACACCATACTGAAAGTCCTATAAAAGTGATATTAAAAACCTGTCTCAGATTTTGGGCTTTGTCCACCTATTACTTTTGGCTTTGTCCAGATTTCTTCCATTTAGACATTGAGAGGTATGAAAGCAGGCAATACAAATGTACTATATGTCAGGGTGCCTATCAGTGGGTTAAATACTGTCCAAACAGATATAAACAAGTTTACATAATGAGGGAAAGCAAAATGGCTGAAAATAAATGCAAAATATAACTTTATTTGCCAAGGTGCTGGTTTCAGATGCAGATACTTTTGTAGTAGAATCTTGAGGCAGTAGTGATAGATAATGCATACACATGCACTGTTCATTGAGAAAAATGATTAGGCAACTATTTCAGTAAACTGAGTAAGAGTGGGGTGGAAAATATGGAAAACTGACATGCCTAGTAGGATGACTTTCTGGTTTACTGATAGAAAAGTAACATGTTCCTCTAAGTGATTGAAATTACCAGCAAAAATGGGTCAGGATAAGTGTGATCTCTAAACAGAAGTAGTCCCTTGGCTGAGATACCTTGTTGCTGAGTTGGATTGCTTAACAAGGGCTGGAACTATCCTGCATATGGAAAACAACAATGTGATGATACTTAAACAAACGGTGACTTAAATTTACTAGTTCTGGACATTATTGTCTCAGTATTCTAGACTAAGACCTTTAGCAGTGTTATTGTGAAACAAGGTCCTCCCTTTTATAGAGAGCATGATGAGGGAGAAGAAGCAGAAATATTTAAATAAGCTACGTTTTCAGTTTGGACATATTTCTGTGGACAGACTACAGAAACTGCTTTGTATTTCAGGAAACAAAGATTCTGAATGTGTCTCTGTCGCTGTCTTGAAATAGACTGCTGACAACAGTGAGGTCTGCCTGAAGTACAGTAGACCGAAGTCTAAGCCCACTGTTGTAATGCCTCTGGCCTCCAATTACAATGAGACAGTTGCTATGATGTTAAATGAACTTGATTCTGGCTCGTGCTACTTTCATTTCATCAATCAGTTTACATGTTTCAATGTTGGAAGTATTTGCAAATGCAAAAATATACTAAGAACTTGTAAAGAAATGTATTTATTGCTGGATAAGCAAGCACAATCCACCCTGGAAGTCAGTCACTGACAGTAGTGGAAAATTCAGGAATGATATAATGAGAGACACGGCAGAGTACTTCAGTACTGAAACTGACTATTAGCAATATGCAGTGCTTGATGGAATGGGCTCCTAGAAAGACAAGTGTATACTAACAGAAACAATCTTAAAAGTAAAAGCTAGCAATGACTGTGACTGGGAAATAACTTTATATTGAAGTCAGATGTCAAAAAAATTGAAGGCAGACTGTCTTCAGCTGCAGTCCATATAAGAATGTATTTGGTCAAATCTCCTTTCTGCTCTGAGTGATAAATTGTGCGTTCATGAAGGGACCACATGGAACAATGCAGTGGGAGAATATAGAGCAGCATTAACTGTTTCATAAGATAACATTTATTGAGGTGAACATTGAAACAGAGTTCGGAGAGCAATACAGAAACACCTTTATCCCACAAATGTAAGGTTTGAAACCATAGACAAGGAGACAATGCCTGGTTAAGCTGAGTGGATTGGACCCACAGTCATTACTGACCAGGATGGTGTTGTGGCATCTGTGAGACATTGCAGTATTTGAGTAAGGGCACATCATTCCAGGCTTCATAAAGTCAGGAGTGAAGTAGAGGGCAAGTACTTACAAAATAGCAATGGTGACATGGGAGACTTACTGGAAATTATACCAAGGAACTCAGAAATGAAAAATGAAGATGAGATGCAGAATAATAAAATGAGCAAGAACTAATTTGGATCTGATGGTGTGAAGCAACCACATGTGCTGCAGTGAATTTGTGGCCCTTGTCTCTAAAAAGATAAAAACCATAAGATTTGTGTTCTGAGAAAAATGGATGAAACATACAGCTGAAAAATTAGGACAGGCTGGTATATCCATGTGAGGAAGAAATTACCAATGAATGGGAACTTATCAGATATAACCCTCTGACTTGCATATGGGATGTGAGGGTCTATATTAGAACACCGAACTTTCAAAATTTTGAGTGTTCTAATATCGAACCCTATGAATCGAAAATTTAAAACATCGAACATACAGAACAGCAAATTTTTTCCTAGGGAAAAAATTTGCTGTTCCAAAACACATACACACAACACAAGCACACCAAACAAACAGCAATCCACACATATACACCTAAACTCTTACACCTAAGCCTACACTAAACTATACATACACCACTAACTATCCACTTACCTTAACCCAAACCCTAACCCTAAGGTCCGTCACTATCGCACAGTCACCTCACCCATGCCCTAACCCTAACTCACCTACCCCGCCCTAACCTTCACATCCACACAATCGCACACTTACCTGAACCCGACCCATAACTTTCCACCACAGCGCTGAAAATACCGAAGCAACAGAAATGGACAACCAAATTCTTTCCCTAGGAAAAAATTTGGTTTTCTGTTTCTTCGATATTTTCAGCATTCGCTGAAAACGGGTCGATATTAGAACACTCGAAATTTTGAAAGTTTGGTGTTCTAATATAGACCCGGGATGTGACATACTTTCTAACTGAGGATCACCCACCAAGACCATCTGGATTTAACCCTGGCTTACCCACAGTTTTACTTCAAACCCATAACTGGGAAGCAAGTCAAGTATGCAATCAGAAGGCTACTTGACCACAGGTGCATTTGTCCACCCCAAGATACTAAAAATCAATTCCCACTCCCTGTCTTTCTCCCTTGCACACATCTTCATCTATTCCTCATTAACAAGGCCATTCCCTGTCTGGTCAAGTGTGCTACCATCACTCCACTCCCCAAGGTTCCCCATTGTAAAACAGCTGATGAGTACTGACCTCTTACCAACATTGATACCATTGCCAACCTACTCAAAACTTTGACTGACAACAAAACATTAGAATGTATCACCTGAATGTGATATTCTCTCAGACAGACAGTACAGCTTCAGGCCTAAGTATAGCACTTCCATAGCCATCTTCTTTCTCTGTATTCATATCTACTCCAGCATAGAAGAGGGTAAACTCACTGCAGCCAACTTTGTTGATCACAAATCAGCCTTCGATCATGTTAATCATAATAGTCTCATCAACAAAGTTATTTCATCATATGGTCTTTATTTATTTATTGACATTTGTTACTGGGAAAGTCCACTAGGCCACGAAGAGCCCATTTTCAGTGGCGGTCCGGGGAGGAAAGCTCCAATACAAAGAAAAACAGCATAACAATATAAGATAACAATATAACATAATACACAATATAAAAATATGAAATAAGCAGCAAAAGCAAAAGAGAAATCACAAGAGTTTTCATGCATATTTACAAGGTATAATGGATATAATCCACAAAAATTAATAGGAATCCAAGGCAACCATGAGAGGAATTTAAGAATTAGTAAGATATACCAAAACTGAGTAGATAAGTAGTACAGGACTTGTGCCTCTAGTAAATGAATTGTGGGAATATAGAATTAACAGCAGAGAGAATACAGATTTACAGATACACTTTAGAGTAGTAACAAGGCACATAAGGTTACTTGCAGGAGGGAAACTGGTTACTACAGTTACAACAAGTAGTGTAAAGGTAGAATGGCTGAGGATGTTAGATAGTGAAGATGCAATACAGATTATTAAGTAGATTATGAGGCTTGCCAATCGTGCCAGGGAGACACTGCTATGTTCCAAAGGATTCTGATAAAATCCACAATATCAAAAGTAAAAATCCAAAAAATGGCGTTTCGGGTATAACCCTTCATCAGATACCAGAATACAAAAGTGCTCATTTTTTTTTTTTTTTTTGATATTGTGGGATTTTATCAGCTGGAAACCTTGTTTTATACGCTTTTTTGGTCGTCACGATTTTTTCTGGCATTACATTGTTTTATCGTGGAGACAGGACTTTGGTGAGTGCTATGAAAACAACGAGGATGGAACCTGTTTTTAATACCACCAATGAGAGGAAAATAATTGTTTAAGAGAGACTGTTCCTGTTAATGTGGACAAAAATGAGAGACTTGAGCTATAAAGTAGGCAGGCTTCAGCGGTTACAGTGGCAAAAACATCATTTAGAGCTCCTGGCAAAATGGCAATTAATTAATATAAAAACTAGCTTCCAATACATGGAGTTACTGATAGATTTCTTTGAGCTAGAAGTAGATGGCTTAAAAAAAGGTATACTTATTTGGTGAGAGTTACAGCGTTAAACTGGAACGTCTATATGCTACACTATCTGAAAGTGATGATAAGTTGAGAACACAGAAAACCAACAAACTGCGGAGAGATCATGAGGATTTCACCAGGGGCAATATTTTATCGACAATCCTCTGTTTCAGTTGTGGAGGCTCAATAACCAAAGGGGAATGTGGAGAATAGAGAACATCCGGTTTTGGAACGAGGGCATATGCGACAACAAACGGAAGTAGATTCAGCAGCCAAATGAGGCAACCAAGATGAGGGAGAGATTGGAGTAGTCGCAGCAATAGAAAATTCCACCAGCAGGTCTGTCGAGCTTTCGGTCTCGACACAGGAACGTAACCTCATATCAACAATTGAGGATGAAGCACATAGTACTAATTCCTTGAATAAATCATGTCCTGAGTCTGACATTGACAGAATGGGAGCGAGACGAAAAGAGATTCAGGGAAGAAAGGGGACTGGAAAAGGTCTCTCAGCGAGGGCAGAGGAACCAAGAAACGCAGGACTATAGAATGACTGGTAATACTATTCATGATGTTGTGTATAATATATCTTCTCATGTTCTTACTGAAGATGAGATGTTTGTTTTAAAAAAGGGTTTTTCATTTATCCCAAGTAATGGAAGTGTATTTAATGAATATTGCACTGAAAATGCTTTTTGGTTTTGCACCATTTTCTGGTACTGAATTAAGACAACCTAATACTTTTTCACCCCCATTTAATGCTTCTATGCAGATGTTTATTAAAAGTTGTGAAAAGGATATTTTAGAATATCTTTCTACAGACCATACTAACAGGTATTATAACCTTACTAATAATCAACGCACAGCATTATTGAATCTGAGCCAGAATGATAATCTTACTATTAAGCAGGCTGATAAGGGGGGAGCGGTAGTGGTTTTAGATACCACTTTTTATCACAATAAAATTAAAAATTTGTTATCAGACTCGGACACTTATATACCCATACATCCTTTGAAAGTTAAACAAACAGTGGATAATGTACATAATAACCTAGATAGGTTATTGAATGAAATGAAACTCAGCGAGGAACTGTATAGATTTGTATATATAAGTGAAGTCATTACACCTGTATTTAAGGCACTACCGAAGATACATAATCAATTTGGCCAGAACATAATTTAAGACCATATGCAGATAGTATAATAGAGATTCTTAGGGATACAGGAGACTTTCTAGGAGCTGTCAGTGCGATACAATTAAATGGGGAGACTGACAATTTACTATTAGTTACTATGGATGTATAAAATCTGTTCACTGTTATAACTAATGATTATGGGATTAAGGCCTTAGGACATTTATTGAAGGATTTAGGGGTCCATACCTCAAAAATAGAGTTATTGAAGGATTTACTTTGTTTAGTATTGGAAAACAATATTTTTTTGGGTTTACAACAATGCTAATTTAGTACTCTCATATTGGGAGAGGAAGTCATTTCTGAGAAACAAAGACTGGTCACAATACATAGCGCTATACAAGCGCTTTGTAGATGACATCTTTATGTTGTGGAATGGCGGTGAGGAGAGATTAAAAGAATTTGTGACATATATAGAGTCAAACACATCTTTTTTAAGGTTTACAGTAGTGTCATCATCTACATCTATAGATTTTCTTGATGTACAGTTGAAATTCAACAGAAATACAAACACTTTTTCAAGTAGCCTGTATAGGAAGGATTGTTGGAAGAATAGCTTGTTGAGCTATGACAGTATGCACCCTAGATTCACATTTTCCAACATCATACAGGGACAAATAGCTAGGGTTTCAAGGGTTTGTACAGAAGATATTCAGTTCAATTCTGAGATAGATCAATTAAAGATAAATTTTCAGAAGAGGGGCTATAAAAATAGTCTGATAAAAAGAGTGGTTGACAATAATATAGGTTTTAGGGATAGTAAATATAAACCATGGCTGAAAGAAAAAGGAAGACAAGAAAAGAGTACAAATTTAAACTATACACAGAAACCTAAATTGATGTTTAAATACAGTGGCAATATAAAAGGAATATGTGATATAGTAAGAAATAATTGGAACATTTTGGTCACGGATGATAAGGTTAGATCTGTGGCGGGCGACTATCCCATTTTTGGATTTGAGAGGGATAAGAATTTAAAGGACATTTTAGGTAAAGAAAAAACTATTAAAAAATCACATTTTAAGGTTAAGCCAGGGAGTGTGCCTTGTGGTACTTGCAAGGCATGTATACATATTAATAAGAATTTACTATTTAAACATCTCCTGACAGGAAAGGTTTTTGAATTTACAGCGAGAGCTACTTGTAGGACACCCAACATTGTGTACATGGTGGAATGTGAGCAATGTAATTGTTTTTATATAGGGAAAACAAACAATATGTTCAAGGTTAGGATCTTACAACATTTGTCTGCTATTAGGACTAAAGATGTACATAATGCCCTATATAGACACATTGAGCAATGTGTAATACACACATTTAAATTTAGGGCTATAGCCAATATTACTTTGGGCAGTAGGGGGGGGGGGTGATATTAAACAAACCACAGAGTTAGTGGAGAGTAAATGGATCATAGAGTTAATGGCACATAGAATGCCTGGTTTAAATGATGTCATCCCCATGAAGCCTATTTTGAAAAATAGGCAGGTAAATTACTGATAGCCTATTGGTTAACATCCAGTTTAAATTTGTGTAGTACAGAAGCTATGGTATCTGATGAAGGGTTATACCCGAAAACGCTCATTTTGGATTTTTACTTTTGATATTGTGGATTTTTATCAGCTGGAATCTTGTTTTATACGTTTTATTAAATATCTTTGGAACATAGCAGTGTCCTGTCACGATGTTTTCTGGCATTACATTGTTTTATCGTGGAGACAGGACTTTGGTGAGGTACCAGACTTTTTTGGTGTTAGATTATGAGGCTTGGAAGCAAGGTTGAGATCTGTACAGAGGGGAGTCAGGTAACTGCATCAAAGGAAAAGGTAACATTGAACACCTGAACACCGACAAGTATTCAGCGAAATTCACTTCCGCGATTCACTAAATACTTGTCAGGCGAAGATGTAGTTGGCCAACTACACAATGTTGCCCTTTTCTCCACTGTAGTGCAATCTCAAAGTTGGTATATTTAGTTAGGGGGTGTGTGGGGGGCACAGCCCTCTACATCGAGGGTTTGGGGGCACAGACCCCCACATGCATGGGTTTAGTTTAGGTATAATTAGTTCCATTGCGTTGCAGGGCAAGTATTTATTTGCCCAAGTATTCAGTGAATCGCGGAAGTGAATTTTGCTGAATACTTCTCGTCGTTCAGGTGTTTGATGTTATGGCGTTTCAATACCGTAATATAGAACCGATCTTACTCTACCCCATCACTCAGTGGCATTAACAGTATTGGAGTACCTCAGGGATCTGCTGCTGGACTCCTACTATTCTCCTTCTTTGTCAGTGACCTTCCATCAAACTTCTACAGCCTTAACTACCTGTTATAGGCAAACAACATTGTTATCACAGATGTCAGCCACTTCCTCACTGATTTGAACCAGTCCCTTTAAAGTGATTTGAATGTCCTGTGGAACTCTCTCTTTCTAAATAACATTAAATAGTAACAGCACTACTATTATGCTTTTTAGTATAAAAAAGAAATTATATACCACACTGCACCACCTACTAATATTACTGGCCTACTAGGCCTACTAGGACACCCACCTCCCAGTAGTCACCCAACAAAAATATCTGGGGGTAATCCTTGAGCCATACTTTTCATTCTTAACATGTGTTGAATTACAGTATCAAAAGGTTCTGACACAGCTTAAGGTGGCTTATAAAATTACTTGCCTACTTTCAAAAGAAAATAGACAAGCAATTGGCATAAACGCACTACCAAAACCAGTGCTACTACCCAGTTTAGGATATGTTCTTCCAAACATTGCTTTCAGTTCTACACAAAATCTTGATAATATCCAAAAAATAAATAACTAAATAAATAAAATAGAGAAAACTAAGCTCATATAACGGCTACCACTGTGTTACCATTTACAAAAGCAATTGGCTTCCTGTCCACTCTAAAGCTACTCTTCCCCTAAACACCCATTTACGCTTACAAGCCACAGTTACTACCCCCTCTGAAGACTACTACATTTCTGCAATAACACATTTACTCTAAGAAATGCTGATGATTTCCTCCTACTTAGACGTCCCTTCATGCTCTCCATCACAGAACATGCTTTCCGGAACCTTGCACCAGCCTCCTGGAATTCAATTACTCACAGCATTAACCAGGCATCTTTATCCTCAGACTTCAAAAATTACTCAAAGCCCTGTACAGCTTTTTCTTGCCTTGTTGATCATACCTGAAATGGGTTTTCAGATCAATGTACCTACCTGGTTAACTAATGTATGTAAGTAAATAAATACATTATCATTTGAATTAGCAAAACAGAATGAGATACTAGTCTGAAAGGATAATGGTGTTTTTGAAGAGGTTGATAATGTTGGCTAAAATGCATCTCTGTTAGGTGGGTATGTACTCTCAAAGAAACACCAAAAAGAATAATACCCAAAGCATATCTCATGGCTGGAAGAGCTGAAGAACTTTGCAGAAATTAACTTCTAAAAGATTTACCAACATCTACATCAAAATTTCTTTATCTCCTTTTGGCCAGCATTTATTAAAACAGTGGAAAGTTCATTCTATGGACATTAAATCTGAATTTTTGCAAATGATGTAACTCTTGTGACATTTATGTCTGTGCCACTCCAGAGACAAGACCTGCTTCCACAATGAGTCATCATGTTACAGTTCAGTGAGGAGCCAACTCACTGAGCATACCTGGTCAGGAAATTAACCTGGCAAAAAAGTAAATGTGTTTTTCCTGCAGAGTATAAGCTCCCACGCCACTAAATTATGTATTCCACAGCTGCACACACATGGAGAATAGATATGTCTTCTAAAAGAAAGGAGTAAGTGCTGATACAGTATGATACAGTATGTTATTGTGTGCCACCAGTGACTTCCTATAGAAAACATGTATAGTGGAGTTGAAATTTGCTGAGTTGTAATTGGCAGATTAGAACCTCATGCAGTATCCATTTGACATGCAGTAGAGCAGCCACATGGGATAATTGTGTCAGCTGTCTGGCAGATGCATCAATGTACAGGTATAGCAAAGTGGTAAAGTCAGGAGCATACATCTCAACCTCTTAGTACAAGAAATCTGGATAAGGCCTGACAAAATGGGGGACAAAGACCTAAAAATAGGGACAGATTTTAAATACTGAGCTTATAAACTTAGAAAATTGCTAGAGTAAAAGGTATTGTGTTAACATATATTTTCTGAAGGATTTGAAGTCTGAAACTCAAATGCATGCCATTATTTGGTGACTTCAGCCCTCAGATCATCCCTGTGATTTGCCAGAAAACCACCAATTTTATGAGGAACAGACCAAAATTATAAGGCAAAAATCTGGACATTCAGTGACAATCTGGACAGCTGAGAGGTGCTGTCAGGAGAGAGGATCTTCCACACTGCCCCTATTGTGTTCTACAGGCTACAGGAGAACAGTAATACCACTGAAGTACTTGCTTTTTACTTGGATGATGTTCTATGGGTGGCTTTTAATGCTTTGCCAGTTTAGTTATTCACTGCCTGAGAACTGCCTTTTTGGTTGGCCTTGAAGAAGATGACCACTTTTGTTATGTGGGATTGGACTTAGCTACTATTGATGGAATGGTATTGGTACATTAAGCCAACTAAATGAAACTACAGTTGTGTGAAATCTTACCATAATGGTAGATGTCCTTGCCTTCACTGCTGCAGTATTCCTTACAAATGGGGATTCTCTGCCATGAAGCCCATCGTCCGGCCAGTTTACCAAAGTCTACTGTTGCTTTAAGGTACGCTGAACGTCACCTGCACACTCCTTGCATGGGGTAGGGCATAAAGGTGATGTTCAGGTGTACCATCCTCAGAACTGATTGCCCCAGTAGGAACAGCAGTCCAAGGAAAACCAAGGAGAACCTGCACATCTAGAAAGGAAAAAAGACCAGGGGGATGGAGAGAGGGAGTGAATACTGCAGCGGTGAAGGCAAGGACATTTACCTTTATGGTAAGATTTTACACAACTGTACTATGTCCTTACATTCTCCGCTGCAGTATTCCTTACTAATGGGAGAGTGCAAAAGCTCAAGAAGAAACCTGGAAGGAGGAAGCAGCAGAGCCCTCCAAGAAGCCATGAAACATGGCAAAACCAGCTCTAGTTCTGGAGATACCATCCAACTTGTAATGTTTGGTAAAGGTATGCACAGAAGTCCAGGTAGCAGCTTCAAGAATAGAATTAGCATCTAAGCCTTTGAAAAAAGCACCAGAAGGAGCCACAGCTTTAATGGAATAAGCCTTTACAGAAGAAGGAAGGCTCTCGCCATGAAAAGTGTAACAAAAGGAAATAGCCTTTGAAATCCAAGTGGAAATAGTTTGCTTGGAAACAGCCAAACCTAAAGACCTAGGATGAAAGGAAAGAAATAACTGGTTAGATTTTTTGATAGCTTTAGTTTTATCCAAATGAAATCTGAGCTGTCTATGCACTTCTAAGGTATGCAGCACCCTCTCACTGTCAGATTGTCGAGAGGGGAAAAAAGAAGGCAAATTAATAGACTGATTATGTGACAAGAGGGTGGCCTAATGGTTAAGGTCCTTGCCTTACAAACACAAGGTGCAGGGTTTGAGTCTCACAAGGGATACCTGGCTAGGCTTAAAATGGCACGCAAGGGCAGTTAGCTTAGTACCAATCTATGAACCTATGAACCACCCTGGGCATGAAAGAAGGATTAGTATGCGAGGACACCCTGTCCTCATGAAATATCAAAAAAGGTGGACAATCCACAAGGGCTTGCAACTTAGACACCCTTCTGGCAGAAGTAAGAGCTAACAAAAGAACTGTCGTCCATGAACAATGTTGCAAGGAAGCTGAAACAGTAGGCTCAAAAGGAGTCTGAGTCAATTTTTCCAGAAAGAAATTAAGATCCCAGGGAGGAGGAGGAACAGACTTCCTGGGAGGTCTAATATTAAGAACACCTTTAAGAAATTGCTTAGCCTCAAATCTAGAAGCTAGCAGGGGAGTTAAAGGAAGACAAGCAGAAATAGCTTATAAGTGGGCCTTGATAGAAGAATAGGCCAAACCAGCATTGAGCAACTCACACAAATAAGAGAGAACCAAAGGAACAGCCACAGGTAGTGGGTCCAGGTCACAAGAAAGACACCAAATAGAAAACCTCTTCCATTGAGATAAGAAGGATTTCCTAGTATTAGGTTTCCTGGCCTCCTGCAGGACCTGCAGCACATCCTCAGAAAAAAAGTCTAAGAGGAATCAAAACCCTATCACCCACAGTGTCAGTTGAAGCATGAATAGGTAGGGATGGATGAGAGACCCCTTGTCTTGTGTGAGGAGATCCACCCTGTGAGGAGACTTGTGATGATTGCCCCTGGCTAGATGCAGAAGTAGAGGGAACCAGTGCTGTCGCGGCCAAAAGGGAGTTACCAACAAGATTCTGGGAGCATCCTGTTGAATCTTGAACAGTACTCTCAGGAGGAGAGGAAGGGGAGTGAATGCATAAAGAAACACCCCCTTCCAAGAAAAGGAGAGGGTGTCCACCAACTATACCAGGGGACTTGGGACTCAGGCACAAAACAGAGGAAGTTGTCTGTTCAGAGGGGAGGCAAAGAGATCTACTTGAGGAGTACCCCACTGGTGAACAATGTCCAGAAACACATCCCTGTGAAGTATCCATTCATGTGATTGAATGAAGGACCTGCTCAGATTGTCTGCCATAATGTTCCGATCTGAAGGAATGTAAACTGCCTGAAGAGTCACCTGACATTGGATAGCCAGATCCCATACCAGATGTGCCAGCTGGCAAAGACGGTAAGATCTCATAACCCTCTGTTTGCTGATATAACACATGACTATGGTATTGTCTGTGGATACCTTGAGAGGCCCTGGAGAAAAGAGAGGATGAAAGGCCTGAAGAGCCAGCATAAGAGCTGTCATCTCTTTGATGTTGATGTGCTCCTTCTGCTGACAAGGCGACCACACTCCCTGAACCCTCAGGGAGCCAAACGTTGCTCCCCATCCCACATCTTAAGCATCTGTGAACATATTCTGAGAGGGAAGAGGAGGCTTAAAAGGTAGCCCTGGATTCAGAGACAACTCCTGAATCCACCACACAAGTTCTTTCTTGAGACGTGGGAGAAGAGGAACAGATAAGTCTAGAGGATGTGCATGCTGAAGTCACAAAGACTTCAGAAACCACTGGAACTTCCTCATGTGGAGCTTGTCCAGAGGGAGCATTGTAATGGTGGAAGCCATGAACCCCAGAGCTCTCAGAAACTCTCTGGCTGTAATGTAGGCTAGGGGAAGAAGACTTTGAAAGAAAGAAATGAGAGTTAATGCCTTTGGTGGAGGCAGGGATGCCAGCATTGGCACCATTTGAAACCTGCTACCCAGAAAGACATGATCCTGAGAAGGAGTCAGGGAAAACTTTTTGAAATGTATTGTGAACCCCAGGCTCTGAAGAAGAGAAATGGTAAAATTAAGATTTTACAAAAGGACCTCTGGAGAAGCTGCTTGAATCAGCAAGTCATACAAATAAGGATGGATTAGGATCCCCTTGAAGCTTGTAAAAGGCAATCACAGGAGCAAGGCATTTGGTGAACACCCTTGGGGCAGTAGAAAGGCCAAAGGGCAAAGCACAGAACCGAAAATGCAGGAAGCAACAGAGAAATGCAAAAATCTCCTGAAGAGAGGATGGATCAGAATATGGAGATAAGCATCCTTGAGGTCCAGAGACACCAGAAAGGCCTGAGGGAGCAATTGAGGAAAAAGGGATGGAAGGGAGAACATCTGAAAGGAAGGCACCTTCAGAAAGGTGTTTAGATGGGAGAGGTCTAGAATAGGTCTCCAAGTACCTTCTTTTCTGGGCACTAGAAACATTCTTGAATAAAACCTTTTCCCCCTTTGGGACACAGACATCTCTTGAATAGTACCCTGAGAGGGCAGGAAATCCAGACCATGAAGCACCCTTGCTGAATGATTGACAGAACCCAAGAATCCTGGGTGATTTGGAGCCAAACAGGAAGAGAAAGAGAAAGACATAGAGAAAGAGGAATATGGCTGGGAATGGGTGGTTAGTCAGACAGCACCTGGAATGTCAGGAAAGGAAGGCCTAAGAATCCCTGCAGTCTGAGTGGCCTTAGCAGGAGGAGTCTGTTTACTACCCTTTTTACCTTTAGAAGGAGGGTGAGACTGCCTAAGAACAAAGGCTGGCTTACAAGGGTAGTTTTGCTGAAATTTAGGCACAGGAGAAAAAAAAAGACATGCTTAAGCTCCTGTAAAGCCTTCCCTTTGTCCCGAAGAGACTTAAATAAACTAGCAGCTACTTCACCAAACAAAAGAGTATTATCCAGAAGAGCATCCTTCAACTTAGCCTTAATATCATCGGGCAAAGGTTGAAGCTGAAGCCATGAATATCTCCTCAGAAGTGAACCAAAATTAGCAGCCTTATAAAAGACATCTGCAGCATCATAACTACATTTGATAGAATGACAAACTACCTGAGAGAAAGTCCCAAGCAAGGAAAGAGCAGAAGATTTACTTTCAGAGTCTGTAAGATAAGAAAGAATCTGACAAGCCTGAGAAAGAAGAGCCAAGACATACCTACAGATATGAGTCTGATAATTAATTGCCTTAAAAGCTAGGGTAGCCGAAGTATAAACCTTCTTATCCAGCCTATCCATGGTTCTACTGTCCTTGTCAGAAGGCAGTAATTTGGACAAAGGAAGCAATTGAAATGCCTTATCAGAGGCTACAGACACCACAGAGGGGTCAGCAGCAGGACATTTAAACAAAAAGGAACAATCCTCAGGCACACTATAAAACCTATCAGACTTCCTGGGAGCAGGGGGCAGAGAATCTGGTGCTTTAGAGGCATTGGAAAAAACATCCAATAAAGCAGGCAAGACAGGAGGAATGGCCGCAGGTTTAGGGGATTCCATCTGCAGTAACTCATAGTACCTCTTATGGATATCCAAAACCTGGACACAATCCCACTTAAAAAATTCTATCATCCTAGAGATCATGTCCTCAAAGGAAATTTCCTTAGAAGGATTATCTAGAGTATAAGAATCTTCCTCCTCAGACCCGTAGTCTAAAGGAGAAGGAATCTGGGTAGAATAAGCAATGGAGTCATCATCAGAACCCATCTCAGAAGAACGCAATCCTCTGGGCCTTTTAGGGGAAGAGGAGGATCAAGGGAGAGCAGGAACTGAAATCCCTTGAGGAGGCCTCAATGACAGTAAAGCATTAAATAACCTCTGAGTAAAGGCCTGCCACTCACTTGTGGATTCCTAGGAGCAGAAACATGAATAATTTTCTGTTTCTTTGTAAGTTGACAGCCATCCTAGAAACTTGAGAAGGTCCAGACTCAGGACAGCATTCCACAACTGCAGTAGGAACCTCTTCCCTAAAGAGAAACTGCAGAACCCCTCTAGACCCCTTGGAAACAGTCAATTGTGGTTCCCTCTGAATGCCCGAAATGGACGCCTGCAAAGCCTTGTCGGACATGCTGCCTGCCGGATCCTCACCAGCTTCCAACCCAGACATGGTAGAAAAATCTTACAAAACAACTGGGTGAGCCTCTGGGTTCATAATAACCTCAGGAGAAACTCCTGGCAGAGCCTGGACAGCAGAAGATTCTGGTCTTACCTTATGCACCTTCTTCTTTTCTGATGGCTGACCCATGGGGCAGGAAGTTCCATCCATAGTATCTGCAGCAAGAAGCTTAAGATGCTGGTACTCAGGATACAAGGAAAGTGAAGAAAGCCTACTATGCAGAGTTTTGGGAACAAATGCCTGACAAATTGAACAAGATGTATGGTCGTGAGCAGCACCTAGGTAAAAAAGATGCTTATCATGGCGGTCTTTATGAGGAATCAGTCTCCCACACTGGCATTTACCCTTCCTGGATGACATTAACCCCAAACAGAAGAAAACAAACAGAAAAAATAACCAAAAACCCAACTGGGTACTTATCTGCAACTGTGAGGACTCCAGCAAACAGAAGTAAACACAGCAAAGCCAACAAACAGAAAAAAAAAAACAGACGGAGGTAACAGACCAATGGTTAAAACAGCGTTCGGACTGGTGGCAAAAAAGTTCTGAGGATAGTACACCTGAATGTCACCTTTATGCCCTACCACATGCAAGGAGTGTGCAGCGTACCTTAAAGCAACAGTAGACTTTGGTAAACTGGCTAGATGGTGGGCTTCATGGCAGGCAGTCCCTTTTTGTAAGGAATACTGTAGCAGTGAATGTAAGAACATCAAGCAATTTTTATTCTATCATTGTGTAAACATCAAGGGTACTGCGGTGGTGGTGCTGTGGTAGCATTGTCACCTCACAGTAAGATGTTGTCCTGTTCGATTCTCAGCTAGAGCGTCTTCTGTGTGGAGACATGTGTGAATGGGCGTACCTTCGTTGAAGGCTGTGCATCAGGGCTGGCAACTCGGCCCGTAAAAATCTACTGCCAATCATTAGCGGACCGGAGTTCCGTTGTGGTGACCCCTAACCGGGAAAAGCCGAAAGACACAAACAAATTGTGTAAACATCAAGGGCAATGCAGTAGGTTGCCCCCAACATAACCAAAATTAGCTTAGGTTAAAAATAAGACAACATCTCTGGTTTGCAAGATAAAGTACATCCGGCATCATCTTTGTCCCTTTCTATTTGAAGCCCAGCATGGAACATGTCACTGTAAACACTTTTCATGTAATAAACAAATGAATGTTCATAAAATATGTTGTATGAAAGTTGTTTGAAAGTTACAACTCCCTGGACAAAGATGTATACCTGAAACCACTTATCTTCAGTGATGCTGCACATAGAAACCTGTCTGATGTCAACAGGTGTGGGCATTTCATTGTTTTGATGGGAAAACAAAGAACATTCTCACCCCTTTGCTGGCAGTGAAAAATAATTAGAAGTGTAGAATATACTAGCTTCACAGGAGATAATCTTTCCTTGTCAGGAAGACTCAAGAATGCATTTTTTTCTTTTTGTGCTGTATCTTGAGCTATTATCTGGTAATCTAAGTTGTGACCCTTTCAGAAATGTTTGTCACATACAGGTATTCTTTGACTGAAGAACTTAACTCTATAAATCATGTCCCAGAAAAGAAGGTTTCATCTGGAAATCAAAGGAATAGAAACACTCATACAAACCAAAAGATTTCACAGTATCCTGAAGTGATTTAGTAGGAATCAGCTGGCAGACCTCCCTACTGAGAAGGCAGTTCCACCCTTTGGGCTTCTTAAGGTACTGAAAGATGGTGCTTAGAACATTGGCTACTGAATCACTATGCAAAGTTTTAACCATTTGCTGTTTTTCTTGAAGAGAGGGGGCAAGATAGTTCAGTCTATAGTTAACGTCTTTTATTTGGGACCTTTATAGCAGTATCCATTTCTATGCTATACTGTATACTTTTATTGCAACACTTATATTACCCCAGATAGGACTCAAACCCACAATCCTTGGTTTAGGAACTCAATGCCTTATCCATTAGGCAACTGGGGCCTTATGGTAGACTTTTGCAGCAGTATCTACTTTATGGCAAAGTATATGTGATTTTACAGCAGTATGAACTGTGGGCTTTGTCTGTGATTCTATGTAGTGTTGTCTGTGCAGCTTGGATATTTAGAGAATAAATTCCATGTGTATTGAAAAATGTGCTTTGAACAAACACAGCTTTAAAAACTGTGTCTTATTTAATGTTGTCACACAAGCAACAGTCAGAAGTGAACACATCTGTCCCTCAAGTGTCTCTGATTTTGTCTCAGATATTTGCTCCTCCCTTTTAAAAAGGTTTTGAATTTCTGATACAACAGTGGTTGTTATAGATAGTAAGCAAATCATACTGGGCAAAACTGAGACTTCTGACTTTACAAACAAAGCATTCCAGGGCAGATCCACGTTTTGTGCGAGTGTTCTGCCAAATACTACCAGTATTTAAATGTGTCCCTTCATCTGTGGTGTGTAGTTCTGAATATTTTTAGTTTTGTTGCTGATTCGTGACGTAAAAGCTGAGAGCCATCATCAGCTTTAAAAGCCATCTGTCACTTTGTGCAGTCACACTATTGTTTTAATGATAACTCTTGGGGCAGCTAGAACTTCTCATATATTACCAAGAACTCTTGGGGCAGCTAGAACTTCTCATATATTACCAAGAATTATAATCAGACCTAAAATCATATGTTCATTATTTGCTCTTGGGAGTGGATTCAGTTTTTAATCCATTTCCTGAACACAATAACAGCTTGGTTATGACCAAACACCCAGTCGTAATTTTCTATTTCAAACCCCACTCCAAGCTGCTTCATTGGCCAATACAGCCCCACTATGAAGACAGTAGAGTCATGTAAGTAAACTTACCATAACAGTAATTGTTTGAATGATCACTGCTAAAGTAGCCTAAGTTATATGGGTTATATCCTGCAAGGATATAACAGCTGACCAGCTTCCTAAGCTTCAGGGCACTTTCTATGCTGCCAAAGCATTACTCAGCTCAGGCTGAGCTGACCAAAAGTCAAGTTTCGGTGCAAAGCCTTTCACAGCTTTCATGCTAAACAAGAGAGGGAGGCAACGCTCTGAGAGGGCAATACTAGGAGAAGCAAAAATACATCTCCATCCCCGGCCAAAAAATGAAACAAAAAAATATGGTGGTGGAGGGAGGGAGTGGCTATTGCAGCAGTGATCATTTGAACATCTACTGTACTGCACTAGCCTGAGCAATGTGGGCAGATTACTATAGCTTAGAAGAGAATGGTCCTAGTAAAGCCTATGCAAGACCTGGATAAGGAATCTAGTTTATAGTGTTTTGAAAAAGTATGGACAGAGGACCAAGTTTTTGCTTCTAGAATGCTTCCAGAATCCAATACTTTCCAAAAAGACCATAGATGAAGCCAAGGCCCAAGTAGAGTCAGCCTTGATCCTGCCTGGAATAGTTTTGCTGTGGTGGGAATAACAAAAGATGATAGCCTGAGACAACCATTTGGAAATAGTCTGCTGTGAAACAGGTTATACTTTCTTCTTACTTTCACAAGAAATGAACAACTGATCAGAAGTTCTAAAAGATTTTGTTCTGTCAAGACAGTACCTGAGTTGTACGTGGACATCTAAAGTATGAAATATCCTTTCTCCTTCATTTTTAGGTTCTGGAAAGAAGATAGGGAAATAGATAGATTGGCTTAAGGTAAACGTGGATACCACTTTAGGCATAAAAGAAGGATACATTCTCAAAGAAACCATATCTTTGTAGAAAATAAGATAAGGTTGACCCACCATAAGAGCTTTCTATTTAGATACTCTTCTTGCAGAGGTCAGGGCAATGAATACAATTGTTTTCCATGTTAAGAACCTCATGCCATCCTGAATAGCTGGGTCAAATGGAGCAAGTATTAGTTTTCTAACACAAAATTAAGCTCTAAAGAGGAGTTACTGTTTGCCTGGGAGGCTTCTCATGCTGAACCCCTTTCAAAAACATTTTCACATGAGACTGCTTGAAAGATGGGGATCCATGGGGAGATATGTTGAAATGGCTGACAAATGATCTTTGATAGAACAGTAAAAGAAAGTGATTCACACAAATACTGTAAAACCAGAGAAACACTAGCTTTTGTTGACGCCAACTACACAACCTTTTCCATTTGCTAATATATGATTTTATAGTAACAGGTTTTCTTGTCTTATGTTTGATTTCTCCAAATCTTTTGGGTTTCTAATACCATGACAGGAATGGACCCATTTCCTAAGTCAAAGTACGATTAAAGTTCATGAAAATAGTATTGTTTCAATCTTTGATGTCAGCCAAAAGTGCTCTTCGCAGCACCCACAATGTGCCCAGTAATGACTCCTTCTGCAATTCATACTAACATATCTAAATACAAATGTAGATTCCTTTTTATAAGACCCATTGCTCGTACTAATATTGTAACTGTCTGGGTATCTTTCTTCCACATTGCTCTTGCTCTTGCCTGCAGTTCCTAGTATTTTATGACTTTGTATCTATGTACAAGACACTGTAGTCACTGGGTGTGGCAATTTTTCAATGATCGATGCTACTTTTGTCTTCTTTTCATGGACCATTATATTCAGTTTTCTAGCATCTATCTTTTGAACTGTTAGTAATGGGTGAGCCCATGTGATGTAAACTTCATCATTTTCTATAATGCTTTGTGGCTCATGTTTCCAGTGATTTTCAGCCACTTCAATATTATAATGTTTGCACAATCCGCAGTGCAATAGTCTCTCCACATTATTATGCCTTTCAGTATACAGTCCTTCTGCCATTAGTATGTCACAGCCAGCAATGAGGTGTGCGACTGTTTCCAATTTGGTTTTAGAAAATCAACATTAGTCTCTTTCTCCCACATGTTCAATGAACTTCATAAACCAGCATGTTCATAGCCCACTATCTTGGGCTGCCAATATCTTTTCTTGTCTCCATTAATACCTGTTGCATATCTTCAGAAAACGTGAGCCTAAAAGGTTTTAAAACCCTATCATCCAGGCAGTCAACTGCAGTTATTTTGGGTTGGGATGTATCAAATACTTCTGACCTTGTGTGACTAAATTCAGTCTGAGAGGAAGCTTGTGGTAATTGCTCCTGGCCTTTTCTAAATGAAGGGAGAACAACTGTTGCCTGGCCAGAAGGGAGTCATTATAACAGTCTTTGTGGAATCCTTCTGAATATCCAAAAGTACCCAGGAAATCAGTGGAAAGGGTGGAAAAACATGCAGGAACATTGCTGTCCAAGGAAAAAAGGCATATGTCTTCCAGACCTTCTTGCATGGAGTCCTGGAATAGAATTTTGCAAGTTAATTGTCTAGCGAGGAAGCTAAAAGATATACTTGAGGTGTTCCCCGCAGATGGATAAAATCTTGGAAGATCCCCTGATTCAGTTTCCACTCATGATGATCTGTCCTGGTCCTGATCAGTATGTCTACTACACTAATTTGCTCTGATCAGTTGTAGGATGTCTGTAGAGTGAGATTATGCTGTAAAGCTATATACCTTGCTAACATGACTAGCCTACACAGGGGTAAGATCTGGGCCCCCCTTGCTTGTTTATGTAACATATCACTGTGATGATGTTTGTAAACACTGGAAGAGGTCCTGGGGACCTCAGATGATTCAGAGAGTTGAGAGCATTTGTAAGAGCTAACATCTCTTTTTAAGTGTATGAAGTTTGGTCAATCTTTTTTTATTTACTAACCAAAATATTTATTCAACAGAAACATTCCATACCCAAATACCTCTTAACATTAATATCTGACGTACTAAAACCTCATGCTACAGCCTGTATATAACAATAACTAGCCAGCAGCAGCTGTATGTAACAGATCCATATATACAGCAACTTCAAGGTTTGATAAAGGTACAGAAGAGAGTGACATAAGTGGTAAATGTACAGAAGGAAGTTCACATCAAGAATAATTCCATTCCCAGGTAAATAATACTCAAAAAAATATTTAGATTGTCACCACCAGGGTCTTTCTTAGTAAGCAGACATAATTCATAGCTGTACAGATAAAAATCTAATTTGGGGTCAGTATTCAGCACCTTCCAACTTTTAAAAATGATCACAGAGGTGGTCGGTTGCACCTGCAGTAGCCATCTGAATTCCACTGATGTGATGTCTGAGGTTTGTATTTACCACCATAGCACCCAGAAAACAACATCATCTAACAGGGGTATGGATTTCCTGATAGCCTAACCGGCCAAACTAGGGTCCTTTTTCCAAAGCACTTTAACCTTCACACATTGCTGTAAGAGATGATAGTTATCTGCTCCATCTTGATTACACTTCAGCACTTCCCATTTCCCCATTGCCAGGTGTTCAATGTCAAAGGGGAGATATGACAGAAGTATATCTTCTTGAAATGTTTAAACCACAAAGCTGGGGGCAGAGAAGGATATTTACAAATTTTCATAACCTGGCACCAGGTGATAGTGTCTATCTGTACCTGTAGGAGTGTAGACCATTTTACCCTGTCCTCTTCAAAAATTCATTCTCATAGCAATGAAGTTCATCAAATATCTTTGTTAAAAGCTTGTGTTGGAGGGGTATGTACTGTCAGGTGATACTCACAAATGGTAACGATAGGAACCTCTAGTAGCTTTATAGCTTTGACGATATTGCCACCAATGGAGCTCTGCTCCTGGGTCCTGTCACTGTTTTTAATCTCCAGAAAGTCCAGTTATTGCAGTTGCTTCCTGGTTAAAAGGTCTGACCAGTAAATAATACCACAATTAACCCAGCACTCTCACAACACCATTTGCCAATCTATTCTCACCACCAGGTTCACAAAAACCCTATCCCATGATGAAAAGGATGTGGGAGGCCTCGTCATACAACCTAATCGATGCCTCATTGAACATTATCAGCCCTTGGGGTGCCAGATCCTCCATCTCTCTCTAGGTGAGGGTGGTTTAACTGCAATTCCATAAGATATATTTCCAGTACAACCCAAACTAGGTGGGGAGCAGATCTGGCAGTGACATAGTATGTTAGGTCTGCAGCAGCGACATACCTGGATAGAACCAGCAGGCCCAATCTTCCTAATCTGGAAGAGGTCATTACCTTCTTTCAGGTAATCCTGGGGTGTTTATTATCACAGATAAAGGTCAAGAGGAGACTTTGGAGTTCCTGTATAATCTGATGAGATGACACTTGCAGAACACAGTGTGCTGTAAAAATGTTTTGGCAACAAAAACATACATATGGCTGACATCTTTGCTAGCAGTGAGAGGGTATTCTCTTCCGGATTCTTATCTTTTGCTGGGCATGCTGTAGGAGTGGCAGCAAATTTTCTTTAATATGTTTTCTGTGGTAGAATGACACATTCATCCTCAGGTAGGTAACAATGGTGCTCCATTGCAGATGAAGATCTTGTAACATGTATCTACAGGAAAGGGCTTCAGCATTCAGTGGGAAATAGATCATTTTGTTCTGCTTCACCTGCAAACCACAGAGAGAGTTCCCAAGCCCTGAAGACCAGCCAGAACTTATCTCACACATGTTTGAGGATTGGTGATATAAAGTACACAGTCATCTGCATACCATGGCTCCAAGACATGCTTTGCCTTCCTTATTTCTAAGCTCCACTGCAAATATTTCTGTTCTGAATACAAACTATAGGATTCTACCATTAATAAAAACAGTAAAGTTTACATTTAAAAATAAATTCCCTATTAGACTGGATCCTAGTATCAGAACCTAGCAAATACACCACCTAGTCTGGTAAAATGTCTGACTGTCTCTGTGATCATCTCTCAGTCTATACCACCAACATTTTCAACTGTCAAAACTTTTTCGGATAATATTAGAATGTCATTTGGTCTTGATAAATGTGCAAAAGCAACCTTTAAAGCAGGAAAACTGCAGCACCAAGAAAACATCAGTTTGGGACAAGAATGTGATATAAAAGAACTTGAGCTAGAGGAAGTATATAAATACTTAGGGAATTGATGAAGGATCAGCAATAAAACATGAACAAATGTGAATAAAATTCAGTAAGGAATACTTTAGAAGACTTAAATTAATCCTGAGAACAGCATTGACATCTAGGAAAAAGATCCAAGCTATAAATCAATTTGTTCTTCCTGTCCTAACGTATAGTTTTGGAGTGATTGACTGGCCCCAAAAAAGTGTTGAATAGATTAGATATTAAAACAAGAAGGATACTTCATGCTCACCAAATGATTTATAAAAATCAGTGTATACCAAGATTATATATTCCCCATTTCGAAGGAGGGATGGGCCTCCTTAAAAATGATTACATGTACAGATCTGCAATCGTGGGACTCCACACATATCTACTGACCTCACAAGATCCAAATATAGTGAAAGTTTTTAAACACGAGGAGAATAAATCTAACATGACTTCTCTGCTTAATTTAGAAGAAGCATTTTGACGTCAAGCAAATGCTTGGGCCTCCTTAAAAATGATTACATGTACAGATCTGCAATCGTGGGACTCCACACATATCTACTGACCTCACAAGATCCAAATATAGTGAAAGTTTTTAAACACGAGGAGAATAAATCTAACATGACTTCTCTGCTTAATTTAGAAGAAGCATTTTGACGTCAAGCAGGAATGGAAATCAAACCAGAAGTAGATAAAAAACAGGCAGCAACTGTATGTGCCAAAAAACAAAAGAAAGAATATAAGGTGAATATGAAGATGAGAAGGCAAGAAATGTGGACAAAATATAAATATAGTTGCAAGTATAGAAAACTTCTGGAAGAGCCTCATGTTGATCAAGAACAAATGCAGGAATGGTTAAGGAGAGGCGAATTCAAACCAAGAAATGAAAGATTAATATTGGCAGCCCAAGATAGTGGTCTACGTACATGCTGGTTTACAAAGTCCATTGAACATGTGGGAGAAACAGACAAATGTAGGTTTTGTAAAACCGAATTGGAAACAGTCACACACTTTGTTGCTGGTTGTGACACACTAATGGCAGAAGGACTGTATATTGAAAGGGTCTATATTATATGTGCGAACGCTTAGGTTGTCGAATACAACATGATCAACACCTATTCAGCGAACGCACAAGTCAGCAAAATCTCACAACGCAGAAAAACACATCACCGAATACTTTTACTTGGCCAACACCATTCCACCCACTAACGAAAACAAAACACACTTCCCACTACACCAATCGCTACATACTACCCACCCAAACAAAATAAATAAACCACATACATACACTAACCTAAACACTACTTCTAAACCAACACTAACCCTTGCATACATTACTTTCTATACACTTACCTTAACCCTCACCCTAACCCTAAGGTCCGTAACTATCGCACACTTACCTTAATAAGCTATACCCAAACAAAATAAATAATCCACACACATACACTTAACCAAACCCTACTTCTAACCCTTACATACATTACTGTCTATCCAATTACCTTAACCCGCACCCTAACCCTAAGGCCCGTAACTTTCACATACTTAACTTACGGAGCTACACCACAGAAGGGCCGACTATACCAAATTGCTATTTTGAATTTCGTGGTTTCCAGCATTCGGTGTGCTCGTAGTTTACTTATTAGATGTCGATCATGCCATATTCGACAACCTAAGTGTTCGCGCTTATGATATAGACCCTATTAAAAGGCAATATAATGTGGAGAGACTGTTGCACTGGGGATTGTGCAAACATTATGGTATCGAAGTGGCTGAAAAACACTGGAAACATGAGCCACAAAGCATCATAGAAAATTATGAAGTTTATATCACATGGGATCACCCATTACCAACAGTTCAAAAGATAGATGCTAGAAAACTGGATATAGTGGTCTAAGAAAAGAAGACAAAAGTAGCATTGATCATTGAAATCACCACACTCAGTGACTATAGTGTCATGGGAACAGAGAGATACAAATTCATAAAATACCAGGATCTGCAGGCAGAAACAAGAACAATATCGAAGAAAGATACCCATAGAGTTCCAATAGTAGTAGGAGTAATGGGTCTTATAAAAAAAATTTACAATCATATCTGGATATGTTACCAATCCATGTAACCCTGTATGAATTGCAGAAGGAGTCATTACTGGGCACATTGCGGGTGCTGTGATGAGCACTACTGGCTGACATCAAAGATTGAAGCAATACTAATTTCATGAACTTTAATCATACTTTGATTTAGGAATGGGGTGCATTGCCATCATTGTATTAGAAACCCAAAATATTTGGAGAAATTAGACCGCACATTTCACACATCCACTTAAAAACATGTTGATAAAACAGCATGCAACCTTTCCAAGTTTAAACCAGACATGTTCATTACTACCTATCATATATTAACTGGAACTTCCTAAAAATCCTCCCCTTAGATGACGTAATAAATGAACTCAGTACAACTTCCCTGAATATCTTGAATAGTCTTGCACCTCCACTGCACTACCTCCTCTGTGTTGCCCTCCCTGGTAAGGTCTCGTTCAAACTAACGATCAGACCTACACACCCACAGGAGCAAAAAAAATAAACTGAAACATTTCTCCAAAGTAAACTACTGCCTACTAGGTGATGGTATAAAAAGTTTCAAACCCCCTGCTAATACAGTCCACAATGACTCCTATGCAGAGGAGTACACAAATGCCCTGTATAACCACCTAAACAACTGTATAGACTTGGATATACCTGACTGGATTAAAGTCCTCCTGAAAAAGCAGGCCACCCTGGTGGAAGTCTAAATATGTTATATAACAAAAGGAAGAAACTGATGTCTAAGAACAAGAGGGAAATTACTCAGCAGAAGAAGAATACCCTCCACAGCTCGACAAGCAAATCAGATATCTTGTAAAGTCATCTAAAGCTAGTTACAAAGCTAAATTTGCATCCCTAGCTAAGGGTAATCATAAGGCATTCTTTAGCTACACTCAAAATCTAAAAGGGAATGCCCAACTATGTGCCAAACTTATAGTGGTGGGTACCCGTCACACTGAACCTGAGGAAATTGCCAACCTGCCAGCTGACAGATTTGGCACAAACTTCACCCCCCTGTATCACCAGTCATACTCCAAAGCATAACTGACACCAGTCCTTTACCTAATATTGCAAAAGAGCAGGTCATTTCTGTTCTCCACAAGGCCAAAAACACAGCCTCTATGGGACAAGATAACTACCCAGGCTGCTTACTAAACAATCTAAAACAAAACCTAGCGGAACCACTTGGCACTATATTTAACCACAGCCTAAGCACTGGCTTTGTTCCAGCAGTGGAGAACAGCAACAGTAATCCTCTTGCACAAAGGGGGTCCATCAAGCGACCTTCGGAACTATAGACCCATAAGCTTAACTAGCTTTATCTACAAGGCCATGGAAAGAATTATCTTGGACCTTATCAACAAGGACATAGGTGACCTTCAAACTCTTGTCCAGACCCAATATGGATTTGTTAAGGGTAGATCATGCTTATTTGGAAGTCCAGGAGAAAGTAGATGGCCTGTGGCTTGCTAAATTTGCTGATGATTGCAAACTGGGCTCAATCCTTGAGTCCCCAAACGATGTTACAACATGGGCTAACACAGACAAATGATTGGTGCCAAAGCCATGGGCTAAAACAGAACACAAAAAATTGCATTATTATCCCCTTTGGCAAAGAAGAAGTCCCTGAAAATATTGACAGCACCCTGCAATATTTGGGAACATAGGATGATAGCAATTCAAACTTTGATCACCATGTGTTCACAGTGGTAAGGAATGTCTTCTACGTTGTACATCTCATAAGTAAGGGCATCACATCCAAAACTAAGGATGTTATAACTCCTTTGTATTTGACTCTCATCAGACCACTAATATTGTACAATGCTCTCTTTTGCATGTACCTCACCAGACACATGCAGCAGCTGGAGAGACCATAGAAGTTTCTCACCAAGACAATGCAGGCCCTCCAAAATGTGACCTACATGGAAAGACTGAAAGCCCTGTCACTGTATTCTGTATCCTACAGGCTGCTGAGTGGCAACTTGTGCCTGGATTACAGAACAGTCTCTGACCCCGCCCTAATGGAAATGCTGCACATCTGCTCCAGGGATCTCAACCTAGCCTGTAAAATGAACAGATCATGCTGTAGAGACAGATATGTCTCCCAGAGATTGCCACTCCTCTGGAATAAACTCACAATTAACGTGAAGCAGAGTTCCTCAATTACCCTATTCAAGCACAACCTAGACAAGTGTATGGGAGAGCATAAATTCATCCTGAGGGTGGCACCTCTGTCCCTCATGGACAGGGGTAGTCAGTGCAGATCATAGACTTGCTCTGCAAATAACAACCATCTAACCAAGGTCAATTAGGGAACATGGATAATACATGGCTAGGCTTGTAAAGGCCCTAAGGCCATTAGCCTAGCAACCTCCTATGAACCTATGAATCTATAAGAAGGAAGAGACTAAAAACAAATAATGCAATTTAGCTATCCAAAAAGACTAGAATGCTAATGCAGAATAGAGAAAAAGCATGGAAGGAATGGCAAAAATATAAAACACCACAACATCGGGAAAACTTTAGAATGCTTCACAATGTACTAAAAAGCAAATTAATGAATACAAAAAATTATACTGTAATAACTTTCAGAATAATAGTATACAACCTAAAAAATCTGGACAGACCTTAAAGAAAATTTGCATCCCAGCCATAAATTCAACCCTAACCCTTCTCCCAATAACTCATCACTCAAAACCACAATGCAGTTTAACTCTTATTTCTTAGATAGTATAGCATCTCTAACCAAGGATTCCCTAACATCTAATCCTAATGCTGCTCAGCAGCCATGTATCACCACACCCACTTTCATAAACCTGTGCCTGTATCCTATATAAAACTGCTCTTAAACAAACATAAACCATGCTCTGCTTCAACTGATGACCTTCTAAGCAAGTACCTTAAAACAGCAGATGATAGCATTGCATTCCCTGTCTCAATCCTTATAAAGAGGTCAGTTCAGGAATCCAACATTCCCTCTATCTGGAAAAAGTCACACATTATCCCTCTGCACAAAAGAGGAAATTCAACAGACATTACAAATTTAGACCTATAGCAATCTTATCCCTTCTCTCCAAAATACTTGAAAAATGTATTCATAAACAATTGCTGAACTATCTCCTGCAAGAAGAACTCCTATCCTTCACACAACTTTGCTTCCATCCTTCCCATAGTACTAACACTGCACTTCTAACCTATATAGATACTGTCAATAAAGCTAGAGATAAAGGCAAACTAGTCTCCTCTTTATTTCTTGATTTTCTAAAGCTTTGACACAGTTTGTCACAGAAAACTGCTACTTCAAAATTCCTCATTAGCTCTGTCTCATCCCACCCTTCTATGGTTCAAAAACTCCCAATCTAGTAAGTATCAGTCAGTAAAATGTCACTCTACCTTCTCTCCATACATCCCAGTCACCACTTGTGTACCACAAGGCTCTGTCATTGGTCCCCTCCTCTTTAACATTCTCACCAACACCTTCCACACATCCACACAACAGGCACATGATTCCACACTCATTTGCACATCTAACAACAAAATAATACTCAGGAAGCTTTAACAGCAACCGAAACATGGCTTTGTAACTCACAAGTCATGCTTAACTCTTAAAAAAAAACTACTTTTTTCTCCAAACCCCTCTCTTATGAAAACACAAAATTTAAAGTCCTCTCTCTTGATAATACAACAACTGAAATCACTTCTCATAGCAAATGTTTAGGGATGATAGTGGATGATAATCTTAACTTCAACCTGCATATACAACATTGTACAAGAAAAGCTCATCAAAAACTAGGGATACTTTATCTATCCAAAAATATTCTTACCTCCCAACTAAAGCTGCACTTGTCACTACTTATCTCCTCCCCACACTTCTTTATGGCGTTCCCAGCCTTACTAACCTTCAGGCATCACAAAAATCAAAACTTGAATAATGCTATAACAAAGTTGCTAAATTTACAGCAAATACCCCTTTCAGGGACCACCATTGTATAGCATTAAAAAGCCAAAATTGGTTAGAACTACCCAATCAAGAAACATATACACAGTTTCTTACCACCTAGAAAATGATCTAGAATCCATCTGCTTGTCCAGCACTAAATAACATTCTATACAATTATGTTCCCAGTTGGTCATTACGATCCAGTGACCAAAACCTCCTGTCTGTCCACAAACCTATCAAATCTGTTGGGCGCTGTCTATACTCATACCATGTTATGAAGGCCTTGAATTCCTTATCTGTAGCCATCATTTAAATACCCTCCCATCCTTCAAAACCATTTTGAAAGACTTCCAAGCTAAAAGCTGACTCTGTTTTTGCTCAACACAAGGATAAACTATCCCTGGGATTCACGAAGCTTGGCGCAAGGACGGTTTTTGCCAGGAGCCGAGTGTCCCCATTACAGTTGGTGCAGCAATGCCATATGAATATTTATGAGTGCGCGCTGCCGCACCCTCGACATGCACAGGAAACAAGTGCGAGTGCAGGGGGCATGTTTAAGTGCTCTACGGAGGCAGAAACATGCCCCCACTGTTGCACAACCTACTATGCTTACTATTAGAGCCCGCCTCTAATAATAAGCAATTAATTCAGTGTCCGTGGATACTGAAATTTATGCTAAGCATACAAGAGTGTCCATTAACACTGAAATAAAATCAAAGTAGTAAACACACAAGCACGTAGCGGAATGTTGAGCCTCGTCCCTAGAACTTTCACAATTAGGTTCCCCGTGTCCCTATTTTACATTTGTATTGCTTCAGTATCGAAAGTGTAAGCAAAGCTGCCCCCTGCTTAGCGTAGCTTACACATCAAAATCATTCAAATAGAGAAAAACATACAGAATCAACATTAACATCAATAGTGTAGTGGTTAGAGCATCTGCCTAATGAACAGGCATTCACAATTCGAGTCCAGCTACAGCACATATCACATTCCATGTGGAATGTCATTTTGCTATATAACCTACATAATAATATGTAAATGTGAACTGGAGTACCGCATGAAATGTTTAACTAATGTCATTCAATCAAAGTGGTAGTTTCATAATGAATAAGGCAGGTGTAAGCAAAAATAAGCAGTAGTAAACATATATAAGTACCAGTAAGCAAGTCTGAGTACGCTTGTGCAGGTGTAAGCAGTGCCCAGCATAGGAAATGTATATAATTATGTAGATGTATGTGCATGTGTATGTACAGATATATAATATATATATATATATATATATATATATATATATATATATATATATGGGTTCCTATGTGTTCATCGAAATGCCAAAACATCGACGCTCACTTCTTCGACAAAACATCGACTCTTCATATCATCGACAATTCCGTGGCGATCCTCCCCTCTCAGGACCCATGGTAGCACTTGTTTGTCTGCTACAGCGCATATGGTTCAAGTCACTACCCACAATTTCCCTTGACAGCATTGTAATTTACGTCGCAATACACACACAAGTGCTACCATGGATCCTGAGAGGGGGAGGATCGCTTACATGAATTGTCGATGATATGAAGAGTCGATGTTTTCGTGTCGAAGAAGTGAGCGTCGATGTTTTGGCATTTCGATGAACTCATAGGAACCCATATATATATATATATATATATATATATATATATATATATATATATATATAGAAGAATGAACGTCGTAACAATAAAGCATACAAAAGGAATGAGAAGGGAATCAACAGCAACTCCAGTATTATTTAGTGCTGTCAGCGTATGTCATATCAAGCTGGGCAGAAGTGAGCAAAGCACTGCTACTCACACCACAGGCAGGATACTACCAGTGGAGTAACACTGTCGATCTGCTAAGTCTACTTTACAAACAATCACAGGGTAGTGCCTGGTGGGACTACCCAAAAATTGCTAGGATGATTGGACTTCTGACCTTTACACAAGCAAGGGCAGGTATGTTCAAGGACTAAATGGTGGGAGAGTCTGACAATACATGGGTTGGGACAACATAAGTGTAGGGCCCCTAACAATGGGGAGAGGGCAATGTGTGGAGGTGTGTCATGGCTGCGATAGCAACCGGAAAATGGATGGTTTGCGTGTATGTCAAACTCGGGTGGGATGGAGGAACTATGGGTATGAAATTATGGATCCAGGCATGTCAGGGTTGGATGGCCTGGTTCTAATTGGACTGCCTCGTGGAGGTCAGCGAGTTTTTTATAAGTATATATGCATACACACATGCATACAGCTATATGTAGAAGTACATTCCCTGTAACACATTCATTCCTTTTGCAGACATAAATAACATGAAAGTGCCCCTACAAACCTCGACAGTAGATAGAATAATAGGTTGTGCATAAGAGGGAAGGGACGAAACTGCTAAAACGCAGAAGTGTGTACAATGTTCAAAGTCAGTGCTGTTCTCAAAAAATCAAATGTGAGGACTTTCTCACACATGGAATCATTCCTGTGATCTGCCTGCTACGGCAACGCCAATCACTATACTGGTCCTATTTGTAAAATAATTACGCCAAACTCATACATTATTAGTTCTCATGTGTAACATGTTCGTTACCACATAATCATACTTATTAATTTATTGTAGTGTCATGTTAATGGAAGTAATGATGTAATGAAGTATAGAGTCTAATCTTGAAATAAAGACATGTGTGTCCCAGGTGGGACAACCCAAAAATTGTGAATAGTGTCCTATTGGTCACTCATGTCACCAATGTTTGTGGACTAAAAGTTTGGGATGTCTGAGGATACATGGAGTGAGTCAACCCATGGGATGGGTCTACAGGAGTAGGAAGTGGCCATTGTGTAGTGGTCTGAATACACCGTGTATCCAACTGGAGAATGGATGACTGCTGTGTTAGTGAAGTGTTGGGGTGGGTGTTTGGGGAACTAGGAGACATGGGTATATGGGTATATATGCAAATGAAGCAGCACAACAATAGTGTAGTGTTTAGAGCATCCGCCTAACAAACAGACATTCCCGTTCCGAATCCCACTGCAGCACATACCATTTTCCATTAGTAATCTGTATACGAACATATTTCAACATCTGTCCACTGTATAACCTGCATAATAACAATTAAAAGTGAACTGGAGCAAAGTGTCAGTGTCATAATGAATAAGGCACTAGTAAGCAGTTTTAAGCATAAATAAGCATCAGTAAGCCTGTTTAAGTGCATTTGCGCGGGGGTATGCATTGCCTTACAGACATATGTATGTGTATAGTATATATATATATATATATATGTGTGTGTGTGTGTGTGTGTGTGTGTGTGTGTGTGCGCGTAGATATACACAGATATACAGCTATGATAGGAAACAGCACACAAGCATGACATATGTTCACAGGCTATGCCAATGGAAGTGAGAGGCCCAAGCAAGAAACATGTAACATGTAGCATGACCTCCCCCTCCCCCAGCCAGACAGAGGAAATATACATACAAACCTGCAAACAAAGTAAATAGTGCACTGCTCCCCAGATCACAGGCAGGATATAACTGGGGGGGGGGGTACACAGTGCACCAGTGAAATCTAATCTTGGAACACAGGCAGGAACGTCCCTTACAGAACACCCCAAAAATTGACATATAACCAAAGGAAGGTGATACGCCGACCATTTTGGCCGGGTGTGTACACACCTGGAATACAAGGGTGGGAAAGCCTGATGACCCATGGCTCGAGACAACATATAACATTGGTCCCATGAAGTGGAGAGTGGGCAGCGTGTAGTGGGGTGTTCAGACCCAACCAGCACCCAGAGTAAGGATGGGTGCTGTAGAGGAAGTGCGGGTGGGGGAACTATGAGTAGCTAGTTATGGGTCTAGGTGTGCAGCTGTTGCCTGATGTGGGTCTATATGGACAGCCCCTGGCTGATGTGCGTCTATATGGACAGCCCCAGGGATGTCAGCAAAAGTGTTCATTGGGCACAGGCTTCACCCAACGAACAGCCACACCTGCTATGAGTCTCACTGCAGCAAAGTGTAATCTACATGGCAAGGAGTGGAATAACCAGATGTAGATATATATGTAGAAGTATGTGTATGTATATCTACCCATAGCTACATGGAGATATACCTCTCCCTCTCCATAGTACAAATGTATACATACAGAGACAGAATACATATACATACCCACATATAGATATATACATATGCAGACACCCATATGTTGTTAGATATATACAGACAGCAATATATAAATATATACATGTATGCATACGGATTCACTTTGAATCACTGAATGTTCAGAACATCGAAGTTCTGATCATTGAGACCAGAACATTGATGTTCAGAACATCGAAGGTTCAAAATGACCATAAAAACAAGAAAAAAGGATGTGGGGTCCTAAACCCAATTACTTGTCTGTATTTAATGGTGTCAGTTCCCAGGTATTTGCCAGACAGGTGCAGATTGTAAGAGGAACACACCAATAGATGAAGCAAACTCTGGACAGGCGCGGATTCCATACAGTCGACTGTCATGCTTATGCCTAATGGCCAGCCATTCCTGATATGGGTCCCACCACAGCACAGTCCAGTTTAAATGGCTAAGTACAGTATGACCATATGTGTTGTTGCATAACCCACTACACAACGCCTATGAACACATGGTCGCAACACCCCACTGTAGGCATGTAAGCCGATGTAATAGGCATCACAAGGTATTATCGTAGTCCTCACCCCCACCCAGGGGTGTGAGTGTCAGATGCAAACACCAAATGCGGTGCATTTGCAAGTGTGGGAGCAAGCAGGTGTAAGCCTGTTTGGGCGCCGGTATGCGAGCATCACACTGGTGAAGCAATGTAGAGACTGAGTGTAAGAAACTATAACCGGAGGTTAGCATTGCTTAGCTCCGCTCAAACACATGCACACCTGCTCACAACTGCTTTAAAGTGCCTTAATCACTCTACCCAACAGCTCGTGTTCTGGCCAGCAACAAAATAACCAGCCTCTGCAAGGCTAGAATTCAGAACCCTGTACATCACAGTCATAGTAGTAAACCACTATGCCATGATATCAATACATATAAAGGAGGTATCAGCAAACTAATCCTCACAACAGGGAAATCAAATCAAATATGTGAACTGAATCTATGTACAGTGTAATGTTCCATAACCTGCCACAGACCATAAATATGTGAATTGGAGTACTGCAGTAAACATAGAGTTGAGGTGTCACTGTAATAAAGTTATGAAGTCCCCAGGACCCCATACAGTGTATGTACACATGAATGATGGACACCAGACACATATATAACCTGTAATGAATATGACATAGCTTAGCCTTTTTGAAACTGGCCAATTATGGAAAAGTGTGGGAATCCTGTCCTACTTAAACCGAAGAGGCATGAATATGGCTCATAACTGGTTGTAGCATCCCCCTGCAGGCAGAATGGCTAGAGTGGGAGAAGGCACTCGCTTTAGAGTGCAGCGCTGGGGCATCCAGGAGTCCAAATTCATGGTATGGCTCCTGGTAAAGCACCATGACAGGAGACTACTGCAGGGCCAGTACCAGGGCTCGCAGTACAAAATGGAGGCCTGGGACAGTCTTGCCTGTGACCTCACTAGTGCCACATTTATTGCCCGGACTGGTGAGCAGGTCAGGCACCATCATGCAGACCTGAAGCGGCGGAGGGGGGGATGTCCTGGAACAGTGGATTCAGGAAGCAAGGCAGATGCAGAATGCCCCAGAACTGAGTAAGTACTCCTTCCACTACGTAGTCAGTAATTGCCTAGCTTGTGTATACTATGGATAGGTATGGCTAAATATCACTGTACTTCTCTGACAGTTGCAGATGAGCGTGCTGTGAACCAGGAAGCCTATGATGCTAGGCTGCAAAGGATGCGTCGTGAGGCAGGTTAGTAAATAGCCTGCATATACTGTCATAACAAATAAATGTAAGAGCCTCAAAAAGTGTTGTACCAGTATACAGAATTGTGTAATATGCTGCGAATAAAGGTGTAACCCCTGCATTGCTTCTGTTTACTCTGCAGACATATGTTGTTGTACTGTTGCAGTTATTAAACAGTACTGTTGTAGTAATCAGTGTTACCCACACTGCGGTATGCAGATAAAATGTGTATGAAGTGCTGTATAACAATGTTGGAAGTGCAAACAGGTCAGTCATATTAGACTAAATACATTGCAAAGCCTCACAACAATCGTCTGATAGCATAGTGTGCAGTGATCTTAACTGTAATGGTTTTGTCACACACAGCAGAGCTTAGGATCACAGGAGCACCAGTGAGTTGTATGTATAATCATTCCACACAACTGCACACAGTTTGTTAGAATGTTCAGAGAGAAAGCTGTATCCATATATATACTTAACAACTGTACAGATTATGCTAGAACCTGCCTTTTGCCCTGTTCCCCTGACAAATTAGTGCGATGATCGAAGAAATGTAGGCAGCTGTAAATGACATATAACCGATACTCAGACTTGTACATAGTCACAGAATGTACATGCAAACATACATGCCATCCCAGCATCTTACCCAAAGTGTATGACAGCGGTCTCAAACCATGTTGCATTGACACCTGCATCTTGTCAGGCCTGTACGTAAGACACAGGTCCCGTACATACTAATCAACAAACATACTAATGTACAATATAACGCCATTGGGTAGTGTAATAATACATGTAAGGGACAAACCACTGTAGTGACTATAAATGTTGTGAAAACTAAAAGGATTTATTAGTTGTTAATTGAACTCTCTCTCTCTCTCACCCCTACCATATGTGCAATAATAACCGATTTACACAACTCATTTGGTATGTCTACACTCCTAACCTTTGTTGGGACATATGTCCTATTGGTTTATAAATATTCACATCTGTTTCTATGCATGTGCCATGTTAAAATACTCCCATATTGGTGCCCTTTTGCCATCAATGAAACCTGCATGTTGTTGTAATGGCCACTGTTTACCCATATATGCATGTGTTCTGCCTGCTCTGCAGCTATTTTATATCTGGTGCCCTGGGTAATGGGAATACCTGTGCATGCTGTTATAACTAATCATGAATGCTGTTGACTATTACTAACCCATATCTGCCTTAAACATGCTACAACATAGCTCATATGGGAAGGCCGGTCCCAGAGGACCCACCTGTCCCACCTCAGCTGGCCATGGTACCGGGCATCAGCACATCTGGGCCCCAGCCTGGGACCTCCTCATCTGTTGGCCCTGCACCACCTTCGGGTGAAACCACTGCAAGGGATGGGGCTCGGCCCCTCCCCAGGAGCGGGAGCGAACAGGAACCTGTCACCCATGGTACGGTCCAGGCCGTGGTGCATAGGGAGCTCGACAGGGAGATAGGAGACCACCTATGCTAGCTTGAGGGCCGAGTGGCACAACTAGAGGGTGAGCCTGCCCCTCCTACACAGCCCCCAGCACAGCCACCTTCTGGGCTGTGAAGATGCAGTGGTGACTGCCCATGGGTGGGGACTTCGGTCCCACTGTATCCATTTGTGGGCTCATGGGCTTGCGACTTCCAAACACCCCTCCGTCCAAGGTGTCCCCCCCACATGTGTCATAAAGATCCCCTGTACGCATCTTGTTTGTCTTCTCTGTCATCCTATCCAACCTATCCCCCCTGATCATACCTACTCTCCTTCCCCAACATCCCACTCTCACCTAAAAATGAAAGAAAAAAAGGGCAATCTGTTCCCACAAAAAAAGCACGCCCCATACATAGCTGTCCATTTTGCACACGTGTTCACTGGACACATGTAAATGTTTCTAATTGGCATCACAACATACTATAGTTGTCCTCACCCCTCTCTCAGGGTTATGAATGTCCAAATGTACCACCAAATTTATTGCATATGCACAGCCGTTGTTGTAGAAGAAATTGGCAGCTATGGACCTTCCCTACACCCTTCCTGCACATCCCTAGCTACCTTGCCTACTGTCTTTCCCTCTTTGTGCCCCTTTTTCACCAATTTCCTATCACCCCTTTTTCTTTTCTTTTCTTTTAAAGAAATTAGCGCAGGGGGATAAGCAGGAGTAAGCAATTTTAAGCAGCAGTGAGTGGGTTTCAGCCTGTTTGCATGGGATTAAGCACCGCCTACACAGGTTAAGCAATCAAGACGGTAACTGAGTGTAAGGAACTGTAACCAAAAGTAACCACTGTTACCGTCTCGCAAACCCATGCACACCCACTCACAACTGCTTAAAAGTGCCTTAATCACTCGGTATCCAATGGCCCTTGTTCTGCCCAGCAACAAAATAAATGGCCTCTGCAAGGCTCAAAACCAGGACCCTGCATACCACAGCCAATGCGATTCACCACTAAGCCATGGCAGATATACAGACATTGGATGTTATCACAAACATAGCATCCAGCACAGTCATTCAACAGTATAGGAAATGTATTCTATTATGTAGATGTATGTGTGTGTGTGTTTATGTCCAGGTATATATACATTCATAGATATAGATATATATAGATATATCAAGAACATACCATGTGCAAAGCCTTAAAAAAGAATGAAAAGGGAAACACCAGCAACTCCTGTATTATGCACAAATAACCAAGAGAACTGTAGAAGATATTACTTATACGCAATAGAAACTTCTATAAACTAATACAAAATAAAAAAATGGACCAAACAAAACCACAGTGGTTGCTTAAGCTTTAGTTCCTGTTTAATGTATCAGAACTTCTTCAGAATAAGTCAAATTACAAGGGACCAGATTAAAATACTGTAGAATAGAATCATAAATATTACATAGCTTGAAATAGCCAGTCAATAACAGTAAAGTAATTAGTGATGCAAACATCATCAGTACAGTGAATTACATATGAAACTTTATGAAAACAAGACACTATCATTATACTCCACTCTAACTGCATTCCTTTCTACCATAGACTAAACAATATGCAAGGGCAAAGCTGTAAACAAAACTACATTTAAAAAACAGTGAGTAGAGCCAATAAATGCACTATAGTTTTAACTATAATAAGAAAAGTGAATCCAACACAAAAAACAGAGACTTTCTCTATAATACATAAGTTATAGTATAAACTTTACCTATACCATTTTAAGGCACATTTAAGATTAGAGGATTCATTGAGACCAGGAAAAAAATCAGCATTTAATCTCAATTGCCACTTTAGTTCTTGAACCTGGAGTTTACAATCAGCATCCCCCAAAAAATCCTTAACCTGTTCCAAAATGAAAAACTTGAACTGAGAAAAATTCATACAAGAACTGTGTTTACCAAGAGCATTGGAAAGATCCTTATTTATGATGGCAAAACTATGCTCTTTGATTCTGTCGCTGAGCTTTTGAACTGTCTTCCCAACATAAAAACAGGAGCAAGTTGTACACATTGCACAGTAAACCACCATATTGGAATTCAGTCAAAATAACTTGGAAAAAGCACCTTAACATTGCAATGGGAGAATGTATAGCATTTATCAGTAAAAATGTATTTGCAACATACACATTTTCCACATTTGTGAATACCAGCTAGTCTAGTATCAATAGAAGGTGGTGACAACAGGAAAGGAAGATCTTTATTTTCAAAATAAGACTTGTGTCCTGGTCCTTTTGAAAGAAAAGGACAGTTCATTCCCTAAAGAAAATCTAATATTAGGGTCACTTACTAAAATTTTCCAGTTGTCATTCAGAATACCCCTAAGGGCTTTCATATCCCTACATATGGGTAAAGAAAATATTAAAGAAGGAGGAGTGTGTGTAGTTTGTGTAGACTGATCCGGGAAACTGTTAACTGGGGTAAAACCATATTTTAAAATAGGTCTAAACTTAACATGTCTATCCAATCTAATGTCATTCCTCACTGAATTAATGAGCAAAGAAGGGTAATTCTTGTGTAAGAACAAATCAGACAGAAAATCAGATTCCAACTCAAAATCAACATCGTTGACCTGGAGATCCTAATAAATTGTCCTTTAAGTACATTCTTCTTCATGAAATAGGGGTGAGAACTATGGAAATCGAGATAATTATTTCTAAAAGTGTCTTTCCTGTGCACAGTAGACTTAAAACAATTATTATGTACATCCAAACTAATGCTAGTGTCCAAAAAATAAACTTTATTACCTTTGTTTGCAATGACAAACCTTAAAAAGCCAATGCTTTCTGAAAGGGACTCAACAAAGGCTTCCAACTGAGTAACACCACCCTCTCAAACAAAAAAATATCATCTATGTACCTCTTATAAAACTTTAAAGAATGAAAACCTGTCAAGTGCACAAGTGTATCTATTCCCATTCAATCAGTAGTAGATTGGCAAAAACCAGGGTCATCTTCGAACCAATCCCAACACTCCTGACCTGTCAATAAATGTTTCCTTGAAAATGGAAAAAAAATGTTTTTCAAAACTAAAGACATGAGTGTGTGTAAGGTTTGAATTCTTCTTTTAGAAACTTAAAATACTTAAGCAAAAAATGTTTGACATAATTTAATCCATCATAGTGAGGAATGCTCGTATAAAGAGCCACTACATCTAACGTGACTAAAATGCACTTAGAAAAATCTATATCAGTTTGAAATAACATGTTTAAAAAGTCCCAGGAATCCCTTATGTAGTGAGGAGTGGCCTGAACTAAGGTATTCAAAACAAAATCAATATAATGTGATATGTTTTCAGTTTTGAACGCTTATTAGATACAATTAACCTGAAAGGTGGATCATTCTCATTCTTGTAAACCTTAGGGATGCCAAATAGTTTGGCCAAACACGGGTTGGGGGAAGACATAAACTCAAATTCCTCTTCACTAATACAAGAGTCAGTAAGTAAGGATTTCAACTTTTTGTCTATCCAATCAAAATTAAAGTATACATTTTCCAGGGACACTTTTTCATAAAAATCAAAACTGGTGAGTTCATCATTAATCTTGTTAACATACTTAAGCTGGTCCATAACAACAATGCCCATCCCTTTGTCTGCCTTCATGACTCTCACATTACCATCACGTGTTAAATCCATTAAGGCCTTTCTCTCATTATTAGAAATGTTAAACCATTTTTCAGTGGAGTTAGACTTAACTATATTTCTAAAATCCTCTTCACAGACTCAAAAAAAGGTAGCTAAAGTGTTAAGAGGAGGATTAATCAAACTCTTTTTCTTAGGCAGAGAAGAGTCAAAACTGTCACTAGTGGTGTTGTCCTATGTAATATCAAGACTCCCTCAGACAGACATTTGTCATTAATACACGCAAACATTTGTACATTGCCCAAATACATTACTTTGAGCATTTTATTTACGTTAACAAAACAGTTCCTGCCAATCATTATGTGAGAACAGTACTCTTGCAAAGTGCTGTGTGCAACATCATCATCATTAAAAAGTTAAATGGGGTAACCATACAGGGAACCGGTAGTGTTGTGTGTACACTGAGGTCGTCTGCATCACGTGTACCAGGAACCTTTAGGAGTCATGTGCATACCAGGATCGTGTGCCTGAGAGAGGGGTGAGGACAACAGTAATATGTTATGATGCAAATTAAAAAGGTTACTTGTGTCCAGTGGACATGTGTGTGAAATGGACAGCTATGTATGGGGCAAAAGTTGTTCTGGGAGCAGATTGGTCTTTTGTTTCCATTTTTGTAAGGTGAGAGTGGGATGTTGGGGAAGGAGACTAGGTATGCTCATGGAGGATAGGTTGGGTAGGATGACAGGCAAGACAGCATACAGGAGTGGTATATGACACATGGGGGGATACACCTTGGATGGGGAGCAGTGTTTGGCAGTCACAAGCCCATGAAACCCCAAATGGAAACAGTGGGATGGAGGTCCCCACCCATGGGCAGCTACCACTGCACCTTCACAGCCGCAAAGGTGGCTGTGCTGGGGGCTGTCTAGGAGGGGCAGGCTCACCCTCTAATTGTGACACTCTGCCCTTGAGTTGGAGTAGCTGGCCTCAAAACCCCTTATTAAGCCCCCTATGCACCATGGCCTGGACTGTACGATGGCTGACAAGTTCCTGTCTGGACCTGCTCCCAGGGGGGGCAAGCCCCATCCTCAGTGGCGGTTCCACCAGAAGGTGGTGCAGAGCCAACAGAGGTGGAGGTCCAAGGCTGGGCCCCAGAAGTGCTAGTGCCCAGTGCCATGGCCAGCTGAGGTGGGACAGGTGGTTCCGCCGAGACCTCCAATCCCATATAGCCTATGGTGTTGCAGTTTTAACACAGATAAGGCTTAGTAATAGTCAACACCATTCAGGATTACTTATAACAGCATACATAAATATTACCATCAACCCAACACAACAGATGTCAAACATTTGCAGAGGGAGCACAACACATGCATATATACTGCATGACATCTGTCCAAAGCGTACATGACTTGTGACTGCAGCTATGAATAGTGGCCCATTATTGGCATGTCACTGTGATAACCTCAGACAGTGAATGTCATACCACTGTTTCATGTGACATATGTTCATTCAGGGATGCGATGGCAGCAACTCTCACCATGTCACCATGTACTGACTGCAATCCTCACACTATGCTTCTGCAGTTCACAGATGTGTGTTCTGTGAGTAACACAAGAAACAAATGGTTCCACACACTGACCAGTCCACAGATGACCCTACAGATGGGGGTTTCCTCACAAACAGAGCACTGTCTTATCAGTTATTAAAACATGCAGACTAGCCATTACCACACACAACCTGTTAAATTGGCAGTAGTCTGAATGAAGCATAGCTACACTTACATGCTGTAGTCATGTCTGGCACATCAACCTCCTGTCTTTAGGCTATTTTCCACTGTGTATGTTGTTTGAGGAATATCCAGATTTCATCTGTGATGCTGTTTGCCAAACACCAGACCCAGGTTCCACTCATAGCGACTGTCATGGGCAAACACCGACATGATGTTCCTAGATATTGTACTGTGTTTC